>NW_015167553.1:697855-697974 GCF_001447785.1 Gekko japonicus
ACTGCTTTTAACACAGCACACTATGCTCTCTCTAACTGTTTTACTCAACTGTCTGTTTAACCGTTTAACTCAACTGTCATACCTCACAGACACACCAGATAGACATTCCAATCCTCCAC
>NW_015167553.1:698041-732770 GCF_001447785.1 Gekko japonicus
AGCATCCTAGTCTGTCATACATCCATACAAACCACTTTTAAAGACACACACACCCAAAACATGAAACCGTTACAGCAACCCTATCTCCTTCCCAGCCAATCATCAGCCTACCTTTCTTTCCCCCTCACTCTTCAGCTTTCCACCCCCACACACCTGCAGCCTCTCCCGTGCTCTGAAGCCCTGACTGCTACGTCACATTGGCTGTCATATGGGGGCCACCTCAGCAGCATATAAGGATACAGAGCCCACCATTTTCTCCAGGGGAACTGATCTCTGCCATCTGGAAAGCAGTTGTAATTCTGAGTGATCTCCAGCCCTCACCTGGAGATTGGACACATTTTACCTCACAACAGCAAACTGTTTAGAATGTTAGAGGCAAAAGCCAATCAAGTCGCATATGCAAACGACCTCTGTGTTCTGAGGCAAATGCCAATGAGGCTGCATATGCAAATAACCTCTGTGTTCTGACTGGCTATTGGGGGGAGAGGAACAGCAAACTGTTTAGAATGTTGGAGGCGAGACTCAAGCAATGCAGCCAGTGGATAGGGACAGATTCTGAGTGACACACTAGGGCGCCAACCAATTCTGGAGTGTGTGGAATGTTCTAGAGAAGTGCCACCACCATTCGGCTTTTATATATAAGAGAGATTCGGCCCTCATAACAAATGAGTTTGACACCCCTGCTGTAGGCTTTTCAAGGCAAGAGGTCTGGACGTGGTTTACCACTGCCTACCTCCATGTCAGCCCTGCTTAGCTTCTGATATCTGATGAGATCAGGCTGTCCTGAGGCTATTCAGGTCGGCTAGGCTGGGAGTAATGTGACTGGCCCAAGGTCATCCAGCAAGCCTCCATAGCACAATGGGGATTCACACCTGGATTTCCCAGATCCTATTCCAGCACTTTAAGCACTAGACCACACTGGCTCTCATGATGGAATAGCATGTTGGAATTTGGTATATTTTTTACTGGCATGATTATACAGATGGAGTTAAATAAAATAATTTTTTTCACTGTCTGCATTTCTTTTCTGGCCATTGAAACAGAGTTTGGACCCAGTGGCACCTTTAAGACCAAACTTTGTTCTGGCTTCCTGTCTGGCTCCCGCAAATGGCGGACGCATCTTCGGGTCGCTCCCGAGGTCGTCTCGCCTGCCCGTGGTGGAGGAGGGAATCCGCGCGAGCGGAGACCCGAACGAGCCCCTCAGGAATGGAGGAGCTCGGATCCGGGGCGCTTTAAGGCGCACTAGGGGGGAATCTCTTTCTCGGCTGAACGGTCGGGAATTGAGGCTCTCGCCATGCCCTGCCCCAATGGACCTTGCTGCGTGAGCGACCCCGTACGGGGTTTAGCGGAGTCACCAGACGTCACCGAGTGATAAAGCGAACAACCGATAAAAGGAAAAAAGAAAAGATCGGCTAAACTGTGAGTTGTCAAAATGTGGAGAAAAAGAATTAAGAGCGCTCCCTCCCCCCCCATCAGCGGAAAAGACGAGGAGGTTAATCCCTTAACTTCGTAAGCGAGGAAAAAAGGGGGGGGAATGGACTGTGTGAATAGTAGTGACTTCTTTTGATGCATTTGGAGTAAAGTAAGAAAAAAATTTTATAAGTTAACAGTTGTGGAGGAAGGTCCAGCGAAGAGAATGGGAGCGATGAAAAGCGAAACCGAAATGAAAAAACCATTCTCAAAGCTAGTGATCTTTTGAAAAGGCATGAAAAAATGAGGATTTATAGCAGATGAAATGAAAGTGTTAACAGCGACCCGAAAGAGGACTGGAAGAAGCCGGAAAGAGAGAAACAGAAGAAGCTCCTCCATAAGATTGGGAATTTAAAAGATGCCAGCACGCGAAGAAGCGACTCTGAATGCGCCTTGAAGAAATTTTAATAACAGAACAACAGAAGAACACTACTAATACACTAACATAGACAATACCTTTAACTGGATTGAAATAAAAAAGAAGTTTGACTGCACACAGAAGAAGCCCAAGAAGATAATTTGGACATTACTAACAGATTAATTTACAAGTTAATATATCACTCAGCTTTCTCTTTCTCCCACTATATACCTTCCTTATTTTTCTATCTAAGCGAAATACCCCTCCTTTTTGGGAGAGTTAATAAAGCCTTTAAAAAAAAAAAAAAGACCAAACTTTGTTCTGCTGCTTCAGACCAACATGGCTACCCATCTGAATCTATTTTATGGCCATTATTATTATTAGTTTTATTCAGTAATATTATTACTGAAAATAATTTTGTCATATAGAGGAGGGGCCCTGGCATGGATAGCCTCAGCCTAGCCTGATCTTATCAGATCTCAGAAGCTAAGCAGTGCCAGTGCAGAGGCAGGCAATGGCAAACCACCTCCAAACATCTCTTGCCTTGAAAACACTACAGGGTGACCATAAATCAGCTGTGACATGACTAGGGTTACCAAGTACCTACCGCAAATCGGCGGGGGGCACATGGTCCCCAGCCGGAACATTCCTCCCTGTAACACACCCAAAACGCACCATGCCATCGCCAGGAAGTGACGCTGGGCGACGCTCTGGCAATGGGGCTGGAAACTCAATGGTACCATCAAGTTTCCAGCCCCATTGCCAGAGAGTCGCCCAGCATCACTTCCTGGCGACGGCATGGTGAGGTGCATCTGTTTTCTGTGCGGGAATGGTCCTGAGAAGAAGTATGTGTTCCCCGCCGATTCTCGATAAGGACTTGGTAAGTCTAGACATGACGGCAAAAAAAAAAAAGATAGAGGAGGGGGTGTTAAAAAATTATGCACCCCAGGCACAAAATAGGTTAGGTATGCCACTGGTTCTGTCCTAAAGCCTGCATTAGCTACTCACAGAGGGAAACAGAGGCAGGACCAGAAGCTACATGTAAACCATGATCACAGTAGCAGTTGATGGGTAAAAACTTTGGCCAAAGGTAGGCCATTAATGAAGCCTCTATTGAGCAAAGTATCCATATCTTCTATAACAACTTGGATGGAGGAATTCTCCTTACCATATCTGTCAAGTTTTGCAGCTCTCGTTGAATTATCACGTCAAAATGCACTACCAAGCAGCATTTGAAAACCAAATTTTAAAGACTCGCAGAAAGAAAATTCAGATTCAGCTTTTAAAGGAAGTTAACACATGAGGGAAAAAAGTCCTTCCATAAATAGTATTATAATTTTCCTTGCAATACCATGTTTATTCTCACTAAATAACAGTGTTGTGGGGTTTTTAGGAGTGCAAAGATTCTGAGTCATGAAAGTTGTCTTTTCTTGAGATGTACTAATTAATGACCTACTAGGAAGAAAACAGAGGAGGTGGGGGGATGTTTGCATCCTGAGGCAGTCAAGTTCAATTATACCCTAAAACATGGAAAGAGCAATGTTAGAAAGTAATTATTCACTGCCACATATTTCATTTATTCTTGACTGGATAGACTGTAAATCATATTTCTTTTAACACTTTCCATCCAAAACAGGGTTTTTCTGTAAAGCTACAAATGGGGGTAAAGCTAGCAAGTTAATATGTCATAATAGGTAATAATGAGACCCTAAAGAAGATGAAGTACCTGTGTTGTCCTTCCTGTCTACTCCTGGCCCCACAGAGGCCCTCTTCTTATGCTACGTTGGTGGTGTAGCAGTTGCTGCACTTGACTTCAGCCTACACAACTGGGATGAGGGTTCTCAGTTCATGTCAGAGGAACTCACATTTTGGGCTCTTCTCATACAACATCACATGGGAGGAGCACACACTGTGGGCTCCTCTCACAGAGCCTGAGGTTTCTCACAATGTCCCAGGTGTTTGGGAAAGAGCTGCACAACAGCAGTTCCTGCTCCCTCAGAATGAATGTAAGAAGCCAGTATTTTATAAACAGTACGGGATGTAGGTTCTTTGGACCACGCATTCTATATTCAAGGTTGTTTGTTGAGACATTTAAATATTAATAGAATTATGGTGAGTTTAAAGAGTCCAGCTCAGTACTGCTGATTAGCGTGCAGTGTAACTGTACGTTGCCTTCTCAGACATTCAGCTGTGCAGTGCTTACAACTGCTAGTCATTCATGTATATATTGAACACTACATGTTTGATATTTCCCCCTTTTATTGGGAGAACTACAATGTAAGAATAACACACAGGTTTTCGTGTATGAATGAAGGGTGAATTTTGAGGTAAGTCAAACACTGAACAACCTCTACACATATTTTGTCTTGTCTTTGAGAAATAAACTCTCAAAACACATTTCATGCGGAGTTGTCAATGTTGTTGTTTTTGTTTAATTCTTGCTATGATTATGACAAAAAGTAATCATTCCACAAGAAATACAGGCTTAATTATCTAAAAGGAAAACATGAGAAGAAAAAGTAGTAGGAGCACACAAGAGGGAGGAGCCTGGTTGCAGTGTAACTCCATAACTCTATTACTGCATTCTCACATCTACACCCTTTCTAAGCTTTCTGCTGAACTGTAGGTTTAAAAAGCCCTAACAAAAGCAGGGTAGTTCCTTAGGAGGTGGTGCTGTTGTCCATGTCTATTGACTTGGTTTCCACCAATGATGGACAGCTTGGAGGTTCGGAGCAGAGTTTGGATGCAGAGTGTGGGTATGAAGCATAACACAGTAGGTGGAGTTGGTCAAAGTTGGTGGTGCATGTCGGAAATCTGGTAGCACAAAGGCACTGCTGTACATCATTGACACAACACCTATGAGCAGAAGAGACTCCTCTTCTCCTCCGTACCTGTTGTCGCTCCCCCTTTCATTCCTGGGTCAGGTATGTTGTTGTGACCCTTTTCTGTGGGGGTTGCTGTGTGTGGTTTCTCTCTCCTCTGATTGGAGTTGCTGGGGCAGTCTTGGGCCACCACTGGCAGGCCCTGACACATACCCCTCAGCTGGACAAGGTCCTCCAGACGGTCAAAAACCTGTGAGAGACAGCATTCAGCCCGATGTCATACCGTGAACCTGAATGGAAGCAAAGAGAGATACCAGCATAATATTCGTGCATTACGGTCTTTCATGGTGGCCATACACAGTAAGGGGCATGATCAACAATCAAGGTGAATGGGTTGTTGCCCAAGTAATACTGTAGGGTGCCAAGCAGCCCATTTGACAGCCAACGCTTGATAGCCACTGTGGAATATTTTGCTCTGCTGGCTGTAGCTTCCAGCTAATAAACATGATTGGGTACTCATGGCCCATTTCTTCCTGCGCCAGTACAGCCCCCAGGCCGGTGCCCAACACATCTGTTTGTAAGATGAAAGGCTTGTCTAAATCAGGGTTTTGAAGCATGGGGTGTCTCATCAGACTACAACAAAGATTGTGAAAGGCTTGGAGTCAGGTGCAGTCCACAAAATACTATTAGGTTGGGTTTTCTGCAGACTATCCATGAGTGGCCCAGCCACAGTTGCAAAGTGTGGGATGAATTGGCTACAATAGAACCAGAGCAATTTTGGGATTGGGACACTGCTCCATGGAGAGGGCTTTTATACTGGTAATAGCTATACTTGCCCATTCCCTACAAAGAAGCTAAAATATTTAAGCTGCCAGAAAATGATCTAGCTCTTTGTAGGATTGGCACGGAGCCCAGATTAGTCTAAGGCACTCAAGACTTGGTGAATGTGGGAGAGGTGCGTGGGCCAGTCAGGGCTTCCAGTGATAATGCAATCGATATACGCTCAAGCAAAGTTTGCACACCTGGTTAGTGCTTGATCCATTAATCTTTGGAAGGTTGCTGCTGCTCCATGTAAGCTGAAAGGCATGGTTCAAAACTGATACCTCCTTCGGTGGGTGGCAAATGCAGTCTTCTCGCAGTCTTCTGGGTACATGGGAACCTGCCAGTACCCCTTTGTCAGATCTAATACAGGCCGCGGGCACACGGGCAGGAAAATGCAGAGGGGATGCGTGGCTGTTTGCCCCGGGGCAAAATAACGCGCGGTTGCGCCAGCAGACGTACCGTGGAGGTCCCGTGGAGGTCCCATGGAGGTCCCGTGGTAGGGGGGAGGTGCCGAGCACACCACAATCCTGCACCACGGCAAAGAAGCGGTGCGGCGCAGCAAACGGGTGTTTTTTTCTCCGGACACCAAAGTGTGCGCATGCCCCGTTGGGTGCTCGTGCGCATCCCATGGACAGTTGAAAAAAACAACCCCTTTATACAAGGGGGCATGGGCGGGCACCGGAACTACCACCGGAAACACGATCAGACGCCTGCCCTTGCCCCATGGTTACCGGAAACTAGTACCTCCGAGGTACTAGTTTTTAACCGCGCATCTTCGGTGGGAAGCCTCGGGTTCGCCACGGGAGCTCTACGCTTCCCAGATGTGGCGATGATATCGTGCCTGGAAAATCTGCCTATCTTCCGTCTCTCTAGCGTGCCTAATGCTCCATGTGACCACAGCCACAGTAAGGTATTGGACTCCTCTTAGGTTGTCTATTAACATGCTGGCTCTTGGCATAGGATAGGCTGAATTTTGCTACTTTATTTACCTCCTGAAAATCTATGCAAAACCAGATGCTCCCATCTGGTTTCAGGACAAAGGTGATGGGACTCTTCCACTCCCTTTGGGAGGGCTGTATTACCTTGAGCTGTATCATGGAGTCTACTGCCTTGTTGACTGCCTCTCATTGCTTACAAGGAATTGAGCGCCAGAGGGTCCAGATTACTACTTCCAGGGGAGTCGTAACCCGATGTGTTGTTAAGGATGTCTTCCCTGGCTGAAGGGAAAAGACCTGGAGGTGCTGTTGTAACACCTCCAGTACCAGGAAATGCCAGGAAAATTCAGGATCTAGTTGGGGTAGAATTGGCTCCTTTGAGCTTCCAGTTTCTAGGGAAGTACCCCTTCTCCCAACTCGCCTGGGTGCTCAGCCAGGTGACAGGGGTTGGCTTCCTCCCTAGGGTACCATTCTCTAAGGTTATTCACATGGAGTTTCTTCTCACATCGGCTTGAGTCCCACAGTGCACTTCCCAAGTCAATGGCCCTACAACCTTGGTAATTCAGTATGGCCCCTGCCAGGGGGTCTCCTTGGGGTTTGGCTAATGCCTCTTTATTCACCAGGACCCAGTTACCAGGTTGGAAGATTCGTCGTTTGGTGCCCATGTCATACCTGTCTTTTTGGACCTGTTGGGCTCTGCTGAAGTTCCTCTGAGCATCCTGTCGGACCATCTGTACCTGGTCCCATAACCGTTAGATGTGGTCTTGCAATGGAGCCCTTTCCATTACCTGTTGTTCCACCCACTGTTCCCCGATCAGGTTAAGGAGACCACGAGGCTTATAGTCATACATGAGCTTGAAGGGAGCAAAGCCAGTGGATGCCTGCAAGGTTTCTCTTAGAACAAACAGAATGGAGTCTACATACAGATCCCAGGTTGTCAATCAGTTGTATGCTAACCTCCTGAGCCATGTCTTTATTGTTTATTTCATCTGCACTGCCACATCCCATTCTGCCTCATGCTCCATCAAGAGACACTCCTTTTTAAAGTGTCCCCACTGGCCACCCTTAAAACCTAGGCCTCTTTCTCCTGCCCTGCCTCTTTGGCCACTGGGTGGGGTCTCATTGTGCCTGTAGTCCTGCTGTTCTTATTATATGTTGCACATGGGTACAGACTCCATGGTGGAAAAGCATCCATCCCCGTTCCCTGTTCTTGGCCTCTGTGCCTGCCCTCTGTGAGCTCCTTCCATGCCTCAGGCTGTGGTACTACCTGGTACCCAGGGTTGCACTCTGCCCACTACACCTAGTCCTGAGTTACAGGTCTCTCACAGTTCTGCTACTAGGAATCCCTCCCATACCTCTGCTGCTTCCTTCAGCCCAGTTGGTTTGGCACAGGCTACCCAGTGATGCACCCAAGGGGGTTAGGATCAGTAGTAGACATTCCAGCATGACCTGCTCCATGACTCTTTGATCATCATTGGTCTTTGGGACTAGCCATCAAATTGCTGTGCCCATCAAGGCTGCTGCCCTTGAACTTGACCTGGAAACTGCAGCTAATGCAGAATGCGGTGGCACATATGCTGACTGCAATACCTGTATGGGCTTGCATTCAGCCAGTGCTGTGCCAAGTGAGGGTTCTAAACTTCTGCCTTGTGGATTCCAATATAATCTCATACCTGTCCAAAATAGCTTCTTTAACTTTGTTGTAGTCAGTAACGTTGGCCTTCTCTAATGCTCATAGGGCTGCCTGTGCTTCTCCCTTTAGATAGGACCCTGATATAACTGCCCACTGGGACCATGGCCACTGTGCAACCTCAGCAGTCCTCTCAAACATCTCAAGGAATGCTTCCACATCATCCTCTGGTCCCAACTTTGTTAAGGGGCACCAGGTGGTCCCTCCTGTACTTGTTTGAGCCCTCTCTGATGCTCTTTGAAAGTCTCGCATCAAGGACTCCTGGGTTTGGTGTTCTACCAGACATTGGCCAAACTGTGCAAAGTCCATGTGTGGATCCGTCTGTTCTGGACTTCCTCCTTCATCCAGGGTTTGTGGAGGGGAGGGGTTCTGTGCAGGTTGCGAAGGAACCACCAGCATAGGAGTGCATAGGAGCATGTAGTAGCAGCTGACCCTTTTCCCAACCAGGCAGGGTGGGCAGATGGGGCAAAGGTCGAGTGAGGGGTGGGGCTATGCTCACATTCTCCACCACTGTGTCAGACTGTTAGGCTTGGACTTGCCCACCTCATGTCTGCCAGCTTTACCCTCCACCATCTTTGATTCTCCTCCAGCCTCAGAGCAGCCTTTTTTGAAGGGAGGAGGTTTACTGCACCCTCAGCCTCCTCTTCTCCAGCTCATGCACTTGCCTGCTACCAGCAAAACCAAGAGCCAGGGTATGCGTCTCCTCCCTGGCCATCCTCGGAGGTCCCTGCTTTATTGCCCTCTCTCTGTCCCCATTGGTGTCCACTCCCCTCCATTACCCCTGCTGTCTCCCCATTGGCTCCTCCTGGCCCTCTTCCATCTCTCTAATACCCTGTCCTTCCCACCCTCCTCCCCTCCAGGGAGGGTATTGTCTCCTGGCCTGATGTACTCCCGCATATCTCCAGTCGGCCATCCCCATCTGCTAGCACTTCCATCGGCCAAGTTGATATCCAGTGCCAGGCTCGGAGCATCGGACAGTCCATTCATCAGCGTGCCACTTCCGGGCCTGCCTCTCAGCATGTTTGGCTTGGGGCCTCGACCAAATATTGTCTTGCTGGCTGCTTGGGTCAGTGTTCTGCCTGTCTCCCTGGCCTGCCTCATCACACCAAAGGCCATTACAATGTTCATATGATCATGGAATTATTTTGAACAACGGTTTTTAGGACTGGCAAAGCTGACTCTTGGCAGCCATCAATGAGATTGCTCCCCGGCCCCCTCTATGCCCCCGCTCAAAACTCGCTCCATGGTATACACATGAGCTGAGGATGATGAAGTGGGAGTTTAGTCGGTTAGAGAGACAGTGATGCTACGCTCGCAACAAAGTGGCAAGAGCATCCTATAGGATGTTTATGAGATCCTATGAGATGGCAATCAAAGCTGCGAAGAGAGAATACTACATAGCTACGATTGCGTCTGCGAGCTCTCACCCCACCCAGTTATTTAGAATGATTTGGTCTCTTACTACTCTGCCACAGAGCAGACTAAATGATAAGGAATTGGAAATTGGCTGTGAGGCTTTTGCGAACTATTTTGCAGATAAAGTCCTGTCGCTCTGCCAAGACCTCCCTGCCATAGTTGAGAACGTAACAGAAATCAAGGCTCATTGCGCGTCTTCTAGTCAAGTTCTGGATTATTTCGGTCCACTCAGCCTAGAGGAGGTTGACAAATTACTCTCGTCGGTTCGTCCAACCACCTGTAGCCTTGATCCGTGCCCATCCTGGCTAATTAAAGCTGGCCATGATGGGTCGCAAGGGACACTAAAGGAGATTGTCAACAAGTTCCTCATAGAGAGGCTGTTCCCTAGTGCCCTAAAGGAGGCAGTGGTTCACCCACTCCTAAAAAAGCCATCATTGGATCCGTCTGAATTAGCTATCGGCTGGTATCCAATCTGCCCTATTTGGGCAAACTGATTGAGAAGGCGGTGGCGAATCAGCTGCTGGGTTTTTTGGATGATGCCTCCATATTAGATCCCTTCCAGTCTGGCTTCCGACCAGGCCATGGGATGGAGACGGTCCTGGTCGCCCTCACAGATGATCTCTGGAGGCATCTGGATCGAGGCGGTACGGCAGTGTTGATGTTGTTGGACCTGCTAGTGGTATTTGACATGGTTGACCATCAATTACTGATCCACCGCCTCGCCGATACCGAAATTCAGGGGTCTGCCTTGCAATGGCTTTCCTCATTCCTTCAGGGTCAGGGACAGAGGGCAGCCGTTGGGGAACAGCTATCTGGAAGGCACCTGCTAAACTGTGGAGTGCCCCAAGGAGCGGTGCTCTCCCCAGTGCTGTTTAACATCTATATGCACCCCCTTGCCCAGATTGCCTGGAGGTATGGGCTGGGTTGTCACCAATACGCTGATGATACCCAGCTCTATCTGTTGTTGGACGGCCAGTCAGACTCTAGTGCAGGAGATTTGGACCTGGAGTTGAAAGCTGTGGCTGGTTGGCTTAGACTGAGCCAACTGAAATTGAATCCGATGAAGATGGAGGTCCTGTGCCTGAGTCGGAGTGGTCCAAGGTTAGAGATCCTTCTCCCGACCTTCAATGAAGCACCATTGGTGCCAGCACCGAAGGTTAGGAGTTTGGGAGTGCTCCTGGATACCTCCTTAATGATGGAGGCCCAGATAGTAATGAACGCAATGACCTGGCAACAGTGATCCGTGCAATGGTCACCTCGAGATTGGATTACTGCAATGCTCTCTACATGGGGCTGCCCTTGTCCCAGATCCGGAAGCTGCAGCTGGTGCAGAATGCAGCGGCGAGGTGGTTGTTGTGTCTTCCTGTGCAAGAACACATCCAGCCCGCCCTGAAAGCACTGCACTGGCTACCTATAGCATACCGGATTCGGTTCAAGGTACTGGTTCTTACCTTTAAAGCCCTATATGGTTGGGGACCTACTTACCTAAGAAACCGCCTTTTTCCACATGAGCCCCAGAGAGCACTAAGATCAGGATTCCAAAATCGCCTGGTTCTCCCGGGCCCTAAAGAGGCCAGGTTGGCCACAATGAGGGCCAGGGCCTGTAAAATGGAGCTCTTCCGCCAGGCTTTCAGGTAGGAGCTGCCTTAACATCATGGTCCTGGCCCTTACACCAACATCACCATCGATTGGACAGCTAACAGCGCTGGCAGGAACCTGGATTAGGATGTAGGTGACCACTCAGCGTTGATAGATCGTCGCCATCTTTTATTACAGCATGTGCTGAGCTGCTATGTTTTATATTGTAATTTTAATTGACCTTATTTATGCATATTATGGAGTTTTAATGTATACACTGATATATAGTTAGCAGCCCTGAGCCCACCATATGGTGGGAAGGACAGGATATAAATGTAATAATAAATAAATAAATAAGCTTGAGGCTGTTTTTTAAATATATATTTAAACAGATGACAGATAAACAAAGCCAAGTTTTGGTTCGAAGCCCAAACCAAATATGAATTAAACAAACTCACAGCTTTCAATCTCTGTGTGAACAATCTGTTGTTAACATAAAAGAAGGTGGGCCTATCTATATAAAATATTTGTGAACACTTATTATTCATTTCTGAAATGTATCCCAGTCAAACTCAGGGTAGACAAGGTCTTGTGGAAAAACTTACAGTTTTACATTGTCTCTTTTGAAAAGGGAAGCACAAGATCCTGAGGCACCTTGAGTTTGGGGATATTGAATGTATTGTAGGGTTGCCACCAGGCAAATGCACCTTTAACAGAGGCTTAATGTGTAGAAATCAGTGACTGAAGCTTTTCATGGCATGGAGGTAAATAACTTATCATTAAGCTTCTATTAAAGGGCAGGATACATTTTTTCCAGGCCTGGTGGCAAACTTATATGTACTGATTTTGTCAACACTGTATCTGTTTATTTTTATTTATGTTATTCCGCCTTTCTTACTTGGACGCAAGGAGGATATTAAACACTGAGTAATATACACTGCAGTGGCTCAAGTGGTTAAGACACTGAACTGCAAGCTGTGGAAGGTCGGTAGTTCAGCAGTTCGAGACCCGAGTGTGCAGCATGACGGAGTGAGCTCCCGTCTCCAGTTCCAGCTCCTGCCAACCTAGCAGTTCGAAAGCAAGAAATTGCAAGTAGATAAATAGGTACCACTTCAGTGGGAAGATAACAGCGTTCCGTGCGCCTTGGTGTTTAGTCATGCCGGCTACATGACCACGGCTTTGAAATGGAGATAAGCCTAGAGTCGGATTCGACTGGCTTTCAAGCAAGAGAACCTTTACCTTTAATACAATCAACGGATGGGACATCCAATAAACAATGCAATAGGACCAGGGTTGTAGAACCAACCAGAAGTCTAAAAACAGAAGTCTAAAAACAGAACGGAAGCAAAGCTTGAGTATTAACATGGTCAGCAAGCTATAAATAATAGTATAGACCACAGTTTCTTATAATTTTTCTATTTAACTTTGTGAATCATTTAGTACATTGCAAGTCTATTGCCTGTATAGAAAAGCCCTCTTGAATAATACAGTTTTGCATAGTTTGCAGAAAGCCATGAGAGTCTAGATTGTCCCATTTGTCTAGATTGACCCATTTAATTGGTTATGGTTGTGGAAAGTGCTGTCAACTTGCCTGCTTTTGTGTAGCAACCCTGGACTTCCTTGGTAGTCTCCCATCCAAGTACTAACCAGGGCCGACTCTACTTAGCTTCTGAGATCTGATGAGATTGCACTAGTCTGGGCCATTCAGGTCAGGGCTAATAACAGCTGCTTAATTTGTTGGTCAACTAGATGTACGTTTATCCCACAGGTATGCTATTGCCAATCTTGTCATGTTGTTTTCATGTGAGGCTTATTGTTGTAACAGGTTATATTTTATGGTTCTGATAAGTAAATATTTAAATTTTAAAAAACTAGATGTATGTAGATATCCACCCAAAGAACAGCTAGATGTATGTAGATATTCTCATGAAGAACAACATGTGCTCTGAAAACTCTGTATGACTCTGTATAGTTGGTTGCCCTACCAAACAGTTCTTCCCTTGCAACGATAAGCAGTAGTAATGTCTGAAAAATTTGACTGTGAACAGATTTCCAATCCTTCTTGTTGCTCTTACTGAAGAATTGTAGTCACTTTCTGTACTTAGACCTGGTCAATGAAATGTAGATTTGGTTGACTGGAACAACTTTTTAATCACTACGATTATGTAAAACAGCACAGTCTAAAGAGAATTAAGACAGCATCCGATATGCATTGAACATTCTTACTATCACGGTCACACTGAAAGCGTACCTCAAGTAATTTGCTGCTTAAGGATTCTCCATTTAGTTGCCCCTTCCCCTCACCGCCTGTAGTCCATCTCCCATTCTGTGACATCCAAAAAATGCTTACTCAGTTCCTTTCTCTGCAATTCCCTACTGAGTCCTTTAGCACTCCAGTCCATAGAGTTCAGACTCTGCAATGGTTTATTTATTTCACTAGGCTGGTCAAGAAGGTTTTTCAAGCCCCATTTTAAAGTGTTTTATACTCTTCTGGGGTTCAGCTATGCAACAATAACCTCGCCAGAGGAAACACTGAACTTAAAAGCTTCAGGAATGAAAGGATGCCTCACTCTGGAATGAACAGCTTGTGAATGTTGTCAATGCAGTTTAGAATGCCAAAGAGAACTGTCTAGTTTGTAGTGTGCTTGTGGCCAGGAAGTCTGCCTCCTATCTAATTTAAAATAGGATATACTTTCTAGGCAAGATAGGTGTTAATGTCTTGTGGGAAATTCTTTAAAAGTGTCTTTCAATCTCTCCTGCTATGTGAAGATTGTTCATTCAGCACAGAAAGAAGAAGCAAAACCATTTCTGGAAACCAAATACATGCTCTATCCACAGTAGGTATTAAGGCAGCTTCATACACAACACTCAAAAGCACCTTTGAGCCTCTCTTGATGAGTCATATGTGAGTGCTCTTAATGGAGAGATTTAAGTTGGAAGAGAGTAATTTTAAAAGCAAATTAAATATGCTGTTTGAATACCACATATTCCTTATACATAACTTGCAGAGGCAGGAAATGCCACAATGGGGGAGGGAGGATTAGTGCAACTAAGATTTCTTTTAGGCAGAGGGAGTCGAATGGAGAACATGGTTTCCTGAGAACTGAAGGCACAGGAACTAGAGATAGGAGCTGGAAGCAGTCATGACTCCACAAGCTTGTGTGTGCACAGGACATGAGTTTTATGGATGATACATCAACTTGGTGACTTCTCTCTAAGGACAATGGGCTTACACTGGAGCAGTGGTACTCACTTTGTGGCTTGCAGAGACCAAGCCCTTAGCTACAGTCGGCCCTCAGGGCCTGGCCCCCCAACTTATTGCAAAGGCTTCCCATGCAGCCCCCCCTCCCATTTTTATTTATTTTTATGTGCCTCCCTCCTCTCCTGCTACCACACACCCTCTTTCTCCCACCCCTACAGTGCTGCCCGCTGCCTTTCTCCATGGCCTGCTCTGATCACAGCAGGCCACCAAGCGCCCCTCACCTGGCATTTTCTCTGCAGTCCCTCCCCTTTGGATGAGCATCTTTCCAGGGTGTGTAGCCTGGGTGCTAGCATGAAGAATGGGGCTTGGAGAGTGGGCAGGGCAAGGCGCACTTGCTTCCTTGGACAGTCCACTCCATCCCCCCCCCTCGGGTTTGCTCCCAAGGAAGCAGAGGATGTCCCCAACACACACACCTCTTTGAGTCAAGGCTCGGTCCTTTTCAGCTGGCGAACCCGCTCTCTCTCTCTTCCCAAACATGCACCTTGGCACAGCCTGCCCTTCTTCATCAGGGGACTCACAGGGCTCTGACCTGCTGCTCCTCTTGTGCCAAGCCGCACCAGAGCTGCTTCCCCTGCTGGGCGCGTCAACTTTGGGCCACTGAAAGAGGACCCAATTCACCACTTCTCAGCTGGTGCGGCTGAGAAAAATAGGCTGAAATTAGGGGCCAGCCCCCTTTCCTGGCAGCCCGCAGCCCATGGGGGTGGGGTGGAAGTCCTCCATGGACAGAGCAGCTGGGAATCTCCACTGCATGTCCATCTCAGCATGCGTGAGTTTCAGGTAAGGGTGGAAGCGGGGCTGCTCACTTGGGGTGTGTGTGTATGTGCCTGGGTGCCCCCTGAATATTTAAAGGCTCCCTGAATCAAAAAAGTTCCTGGCTATGGGCCTGGCAGAGACCCACATTCACAGTTACTATCACTCAAAAGAGCTGCAACTAGTTTATCTATTTCAATCCCTGGCAGGAGGCCTGCACCTCAGGAAGGCTCTCAGTTGACCTGTTCTTGTGCCAGCAGCTGTTTCAAGGTGGGAGCCACCTGTCAACCACAAGCCCCACTGGGCACAGCCTTGCCCACTTTCCCAAAACACCAGGCAGGTGACAAATTGGGGAACTGTGTTCAGAAGAGCCACCAGTGGCCTGTCAAAGAGCTACATGTGGTTCCCAAACCTCTGAGAATCACTGGAGTAAAGCTGCATAGGACTGCACTGTGCAGGAACCTTCACATACAAAGTACTTAGTGGTACCTCTGCAGCTGTTGGCGTGAAAGAAGTTTTAAATGTTCTTAGACTGATAGCCATGTTGGAAATAGTATTGCCAACAGGCCTGGAGAAAAATGTCTTTCCCCTTTAATGTGTGGAAATCACCGGTATGACATGGAGGTAAACATCCCACTAAGCCAGAGAACGATTTGCTGGAGCTTCCAGGTTCGCATGTTGCTGAACATATTTCTTGAAGTAACGTTTGTTTGCGCATAAACTGGAAACGTCCTCGCCGTTCCTCTGTCGTCATCCCAGCGCTTTCGGGAAATAATGCAGCACTTACAGCATTTGGCAAGTCGTGGAGGAATTTCCTGCCTTCGCTCCTGCAGCCCAATGGCGTGCCAACCCCTCCCAGAGCCTCGTTGTTCTCTGCTGCTCCTTTGCCTCACTTCGGCGCTTGGGAAATCTTGCACCACGCGAGTCCGGACATGGTTACTGCCCTGTTCCTTGCGAAATGTTTCCGACCGGTGACGTAAGCACTAACCTTGTGTTAGCAAACGTTGCTGAGTAAAGTCAGCCAATGCCTATATTACTGCAGCAATATTTTCGTGTGCGCCTTGCCTGAATTGAGAGCACGTGAAATGATTCACGTATTTAAATAGACAATTGAGGATTTCCCAACCTATTCTTAATGTGCGTTTATTGCCACTGGGAAAGACTCCCCGTTCCCTGAAGAGGTAGTGGTGGAATTCCCCCCCCCCTCCCACGAGCAGAGAGATTTCAGTGGGAATCCTGGCTCCATTACATTTGAGGGGCGTTGTCTTTCGTTTCAACAGAGGCGAGGAAAGCGTCAGGTAGCCGTCCAGTGAGCAAGAGTTGGCCTCGTTCCCACGTTCAAATTGCCTGACGCGTTCCGCAGCAAATGCGTGAAGCGCGGGTCTTCTGTCAGCAGTTCCGTATTTTACGAGTTTCCTGTAGTAGTAGTCACCTGCTGATACACTCACAGGTTGTCCTTTCCTTTTAGGAGTGGCTTTCGGGCGTGGTAACCAAACAAGCGCCTGGACAGCCGGCGAAGTCTTGGCTCGAGTACAGCGCCCTGCCCTCGCCGGGGTCAAGTTTCCCCACTCGCCACAGGCTCAGCCTACAATTCTATACATCCGTCATGTATTTCTCTCCCGCGGCCGCCCTGTCTTCAAGAAGCTGAGCGAGCTCCGGCTCGTACGTGATTCTCGCCCCTTCTCCATTTTATTGTTCACGGGACAGGCGGGGATTGGTGAGCCTGTGTCCAGAATTCTTTCTGGAAAAGGGAACCAAACTGCGCCAGCTTTATGAGCTGAATAAAATGTTTCGAGAAGAGTGATGGTGGCAGATGGCCCACAGCCCAAGCAATGACAGGAACTCTGAAGAGAAGCTTTATTAACGTTGTGCCTGGCACGGGCGCCAGCTGTAAAAAAAAAAAAAAAAAAGCCATTCAACTGACATGAAAAAGTGGGGGCGGCAGGGGAAATGCAGCCCTGAAAGGAATCCCTTGGAGTGCCCCTCTCCCCTTTAACGGCTCCCGGGTGTCGAGGAAGTTTGACAAGAAGCCACGCCTACTCCTGCTCGGCCAGGAGGGGAACTGCCTCGAGCCACTAGGGGCGAACCGTTAGGAGCGTTTGCCCCCTACGGCTGTTCGCCAGGAGTGGTCCGTTGGGGAGGAGGAAGAGGGTCACACGCACGAGTTCGGCTCGGGCGGTGACGTCACGAAACACACCCAGCCTGTTCGGTTCTTCGCCTCGTTCCAAACTCACCCCCCCCCCCCCCCCGCCCCCCCGCCGTCAGTCAGTTGTTGGTTGTTTTCAGGCTTCCTGAGACCCTCCCTCCTTGCTTCATTTGACCACCCGCTTTGCTTCGCGTTCTCCTCCTCCTCCCCCGCTCGTGTGCTTTACTCCGGGAGGTTCCCTTGGCGCCACCTCTTCCCTTCCCTTTCCTCCTTTCGCTTTTGCCCCGCCTTTTTGCCCCCATGTTCGGTCCGGACAAACTGTTGGGGCCGCTGTCCAAGCTGGACAGATACGGGAATATGGCGACCGTGGGGGATTTTAACCCGCTCAGCGCCAGCATCCCTGCTACGAAGGTGGAGGTGTCGGTGTCGTGCAGGTGAGAAATGGGCGATTGGGGGGGGGGGTGTCTACTTGGAAGGGGACGGATCTCTCTCTTCTCTCCACAGACATTAGTTATGCTTGAAAAGTCCCCTTAGGGGATGAGCAAGTAGTAGTAGCCAGGTCGGAGTGTTGCTTTTGAGGCGCTTCTAAAGGTGGAGGAATGTGTGGACGGAACCCGTGTTGCTTACTTCATGGTGTGTGTATAGGGGTCGGGTCAGGGATGGTGGTGGGGTGATGAAATCCCTCCCTGCTGTGATGCTTTTATGAATCCCCCCATATACTAGGATCCTGGCAGATTAAATTCCTTCCTAACCTCCCCCTCCCCCTGGATCGGAATATGAAATATGAAATCATTACCACCCACTAGAGTGCCAAAAGCAAACAGGAGTCTTGTGGAGCCTTTAATAGTCCACAAAAGCTTATTCTGGAACAGAATTATTGCTCCTCTTTTAAGATGCCATAGGGCTCCTTTTGTTGGGGGGGGGGAGAGAACATGGGCATAGAAGTGACCTGCCAGAGGTATATGAAATTAGAACAATTTTCAATATTCTCTTATTTCTATTGGAAGGTGTGCGTGTATGAAATTTCTTTCCTGTGTACTGCTGGGAATTGTGTGGATGGGTTCATATCTCTGAAGTGAACCACAATAAAAACCCATCATTGAACATAACTAATGAATACAGAATGGCTGGAAGGAGAGGGGGAGAGAGAGAAAAATAGGAATTTACAAATATTAACAGCAATAAGAGTCTTATCCCCCCTTTCACCTGGTCCCCTGAAAGTGCTGGATTTCCTATTTGCTCCATGTTGAAGTTGTGAAATATCTTTCCTCTGTATGATACAGGGAGAGAAAAGCACACATAATCCCCTTACCTTTTGGCATTCAGTCTCCTTGCCTTTTGGCATTCCCTTTCACTGGGTGTAGTAAGATATGAATTCCTCCTGGAATTGTTCCACCTGTGTTACCTTCTCATGCTTCCCTAGGTTTGTCTGTGGATGTGAAAATTTTCTTTTTGCTCTGTACAGCAAAAGAGTATCAGACTTTCCTTCTGTCTTGTGTTGCTTTCCTCTGCCCCATTTCTTTTACCAGTGTTCTTATTGAATATGAGTGAGGATTTAAATATGAAATCACTCAGTGCCTCTCCACAAAGGCAATTTCTACACATGAGTGAAGAGGACAGAATTCATTTGGTGATCACCTCAGTTGTTAAATGGGACTAGTCTCTCTTTCTCTGGTGGATTAGAATGGGATATCTTGTCTTTTGTGTCTGAGAGACTGGGATCCAAGTCCGAAATAGCTCTTTTGCCTCTGATATCCCTATTGTGTAATGCACAGGGGTGGAGTCAAAATCCTTTTTTCTCCTAGGGTCTTTTATTTTAGGAGTTCCCCCACCCACTGGGTATTGAGGGTAATGCAGTGATTGCCCAATATTAGAAATTTGCTTTCGTATTACGAATGGGTCAGTTGAGAATCTGTAAAGCTGGGTACAAAGCAGCTTAATATTCAGTGTCTTTCTTGTCAACCCTCTGTTACCAGAAGTAAATGGTAGGAAAATGTTGACTTAATTATCTCAGTGCAAACACCTGAAGAGCCATGTGAGTTTGTTGTTTACTTGTGGAAACAGGATGGCAATAAGATTTCTTAATCACATTTTATCCTGAAGAAATTGGTTTGAAATTAGCTGAATTAACCATTTAATCTGGTATCTTTCCGCAGCCACCTTCCTGCACCACATTTTTTTTGCTAGTTGAAAGGGTTGTTTTGCAAGTAGGTGTTGATGTTTAAAGGAAGGGAATGAGTAAATAAAGGGAAAGGGACAGAGAAAAGAAGTTTATAGTGGTATTAGCAACTAAAGTCAGTGTTATCTGTTGGTTACTTTTGTCCACTGTCCCTGAAATAGAATTTCAGGTCTTAGAATGTTAGTTGAAATATTTGTAGCTTTGCTCATGCTTGAAGAGAAAAGAGATCCATGAATATGCATATTCATTATGCTCAGAAATGGGGACCCCCCACTTACTGCTTCCAGATTCTGTTGAATTGATTCTGGAATGATTGGTTGGGAAACAGTTCTTTTAAAAATCTTTAGTACATTTCCAGAGACTTTTGCTAGCAAGAAAATCAGAGGGGAAAATACTGCTCCTTTTTCTAGACTATGTTCTCTATCACATAACATTTATTATTTATGTCACATTATTTTGTACATTGTAGGTGCTTGCAATAATCAGTGGGGAAGTATCTTCTTCATGTTATCGTAAAAACTAAGGAAGTTGTGTCTGTTACTGGCAAAATATAGTATGATTCAGCTTATACAAGACTTTTGAAGCCAGGTTTGTCTGGGAAGTAAACTCTTTCTCCTGATGTTTTCTGTGCTGAAGCGTATAATGCTGTGGACAATTTTGTGCCCTTCTCAGAGATGGCTATATATGACAAAGGACTATTGGCCAGTGTAAAGGTAAAGGTAAATGTTTCCCTTGCTTGAAAGCCAGTCAAATCCGACTCTAGGGATGCGGTGCTCATCTCCATTTCCAAGCCGAAGAGCCAGCACTGTCTGAAGATGTCTCCGTGGTCATGTGGCCGGCATAACGAAACGCCCAAGGTGCACAAAACATTGTTACCTTTCCATCGAAGCGGTACCTATTTATCTACTTGCAATTTCTTGCTTTCCAACTGCTAGGTTGGCAGGAGCTGAGGCCAGAGATGGGAGCTCACTTTGTCATGCAGCACTCGGGTTGTGTAGACTGATGCTAATGTGGGGCTGGAAGAACTGGTGGTGCATGATCAGAAACTTATGCACTGGACAAGGATTACTAGTTTTCACTTTTATTCAACTCTTCGTGCATCTGATGATTTTAAAAAAAGATGTGAAAGTCTAAGAATCTGAATAAATGCTCCAGACTTGTGCACTGTACTGGCTGCTATTGTAAGTTGTTCTTGCTTCTGGATGTTTAGGATGTGCATACTCCCCACTGATCTAGTGTAGAGTATTGTGAAGATTAGTGCAACATGTACCATGGAATGTTTCTGGGGTGTGACAAATAGCAATGAATGTAAGCAACTTGCTTTCAGTTTGGAAGCTTGATTGGGAGTCATGCAAGGCATTTTCTGCCAAGATAGAATTTGTCACCCTTTTTCTTACCTTATTTCTTACTTACTGCAGTTTATGATTCTTCATGTTTGCTGCCTGTTGTGCATGGAATAAAATTATTGAATATAGTGGATCCTGTCTCAGTTGATTGAGTTACAATATGGACAATATGTAACTGAAGTTGCTTCCTCACTAGTTCTTCCATCTGCAGCTGGCGTTATTTGGATTCCTGATAATTACCCCCAAAACAGATGATGTCATTGTTAAGTGGTTGTATTTCAGTATTTCCTTGTTGTCCTTCTGTTTATTTAAAGAGCTGATTTGAGTGTATTTGTGTGGAGAGCCTGTTCTAATTCGCTCTGCAATTGCAATGTGATCATGTTCTGTGTGTGCTTCTTAGCTTGTCACCTGAGGCAACTGTGAGAGGACTGGCCTGGGAGTTTGATAATGCATGGCTGCACAGCCAACAAATTCTCTGTTTCTGTGGACATCTTCCACACACTCTTGACTGCAATGGGGGGGGAGATGAAGGGTTTGCTTAGATGCCTCATGAATTGACCTTTCCCTTGGAACTGATGCCTGTCTATATTGAGGTTAACTGCAGTGGTTAGTCCAGTCACCATTAGCAGAGTGCTTAAATAAAGGTACAAATGCAGCAGCATTATTTCACCAGGTTAGTCAGTTTACAAAGTTACACAGAGCCGTGTAGCAGGTTTAGAAGAGAAATACTTCTCCCTTTATTTGAGAAGTATACTTTTTATTTTTATTTATTTTTTTGCATTTATATCCCGCCCTCCCCGCAAGTGGGCTCAGGATAGGAAAGAGTAGGAACATGATAGATTACTAACTTACTAACTAAAGGATGGAAGCAGAGGCCTATCTGCCTCATGGTGCCAAGAGAGTGAGAGAGAAGAAGGAAGGGGAAATGGTCCCTGAGAACATAATTTGAATTTCAAAGGGGACAGTGACAGAAGAAACATCTAGCCTATCTAGCTATCTAACCTCTCTTGCCACTAAATCTGGAGGTCTGAGACAGGGCACATCACATCTGGAACTTTCAACAGTCTACACTTGCCACTTTCGCCTGGCCCATGCTCCACAGCCAGATTGAACATTTGCAGGGCAAGCCCTGCTTATTCCTTCCATCCTCAGCATCTGCCTTCCCAAGAAGATGGGAGTGGTGCTGGAGCTTGTGAGTGCCAGCAGCCCATTAAGAGCGCATGCATACTGCCTTGCTTGATCTGTTTCTGGGGGCACCATAACTGCAACTGTCTTTGTTTGCAGCCGCTAGACACTCTGTGAACTTCAGTACAAACATGACTGCCAGGCAAACTTACCTTGCTCAACTCCTGTGACCAGATACATGGTGATTTCTGATTGAATTGTCTCTGTTGATGATTATCAAAGTTTCTGGTGAGCAGCTTTGAATTTGAGCAGCAAGCACCTATTCCACAGGGACAAATTGTTTCACCTTTGGTCCTTGCAGTTCCAGTTGTTAACTTCTGAACTGCTTTTAAATTTATTTTTTTGAGACTGTAGCTATTATACCATTCACTGTTTCTGCCATTAAGTAGTATTCCTAGTATTGTCTACCATTAAGTAGTATTCCTAGTATCATAGTATAATAGTGCAAATCTGTTCATACTGGGGGGGGGGAATTATAGAAGTATACTTCCACCAAATCAAACAGAATAGGAAGCATATTAATATGCATAAGGAGCAGACACTAAAGGCATACAGACACATAAATCTCAGTTTAAACACATCATTTTAAATATTTGCCTTTTGACAGATGTGTGGAAGGGCTATTGTAAAAATGGCAGTACTAATCAATGACATGCTATCACCTCTCTCTCTCTTTTTGGTTAAATTGACAAAGTGTATTACTATTTTTTTGTTGTTTGAGCTGGTTAGTGCTATTCCACCACAACACCAGGAATTTTACCCAATAATGGAAATAATGTAATGATATAATGGCATCATATGGTCATGGGGAAAACTCTGTCATTTAGTATCAATGATGCCCTGGGACACTCCAGTGACGGTTTCAGAATCAGTTTTTGGATACTTCAAATCAAAGTGGTTCTAGTAGGTGGGGAAATAATCACATTTTCCCCAAAATGTTATATTAAATTTTGGGTGATGAGAAAATGATAGAAACATTTCCTTGAGGGAAGATATCAGACTCCCACACAACAAATAAGCAACAGCAACTCTATAAGGCTATTTTATTGAAAGATGCTATGTGTTACAGTGTGAAAAGCTATCCAGATGGGTAAGCCTGTCTCTGAGTCCTCCCATATTTGTGTTTCTGATCTAGTTTCAGAATGTAGCTGTTTATTTTCAAATACCTTTTCTTCTGTTACTTCTGTGCCTTTCAATAATTTATCTAACAGTAACATTTAAATCGCTCTTTTAGCTTAGGTCCCTGTTGTACTGCATTAGCATCTGCTTATAGTGCTGATAAGCAGCAAATGTACTGCAATAGCAAATTTGCATATATGATTTTAATAAATGTCCATCTCCTATGGTCAAGCTCCATTCCATCAGCTGAGTCAAGTTGGAATGATTAAGCACCATGACATCAGTTCTTCCAAATGTTCTAAGAAACAATTCAGCTGTTGAAAATTGTACAAGATTAAACTATATTGAGGGCTAATGCCATTTTAAACAGACCACACTTATATTCTTATGACTAAGCTTTATGTGGTTGATGGGGAAAATTTTGAGGGTTCCAGCAAGGTGTTCAAATAGAGACAGTGGACTTCAGCAGAAAAGAATTTATTAAAGAGTTCAAACTACACAGAGAGATTCTATCCAGATACTGAAAATAAGTCTCTAAAGTTCTAACAGACATACCGTGCATTATGTAGTATCATCTTTCATCTCCAGTTACCCTCTGACCTATTCTGTATGTATTCACTATGTTTTTCATTAACATTTACTACATTTACCAATTACATTTCTTTAATGCACATTTCAGGGGCCATGGTGGCTCAGAGGTTAAGATCCTGAAGCTGCAGACCGGAAGGTCTGTAGCTTGGCAGCTCGAGATCCTAGTGCTGTGTGATGGAGTGAGCTCCCGTCTCTGGTTCCAGCTCCTGCCAACCTAGCAGTTCGAAAGTGAGAAATTGCAAGTAGATAAATAAGTACCACTTTGGTGGGAAGGTAACAGCATTCTGTGTGCTTCGGCATTTAGTCATGCCAGCCACATGACCACGGAAATGTCTTCAGACAACGCTGGCTCTTTGGCTTGGAAACGGAGATGAGCACTACCCCCTCCAGTCAGATTCAACTAGCTTTTGAGCAAGGGAAAACTGTAATGCACATTTCAGCACTTAATTATGAAGGCACACTACTCCTAAAGATAACAGGCATTTACTCAATGGTAAGCAACTGTTTGTGGTTATGTCTTCATGTTCTAACTTCTGTATCTTATCTCTAAGGCTAGGCTCAGGACAGACATCACCAGGCATTTATTTATCTTGAGTACAGCACTAGTATAGTACTTGTTTATCTTGAGTGTACAGCACTTTAAGCAGGCATGTTACATTCTTAATGTGACATCTCATTATGTAGCTAGCACCAATTATGACATTAGAAGAATTCAAGCAGAGTTCAGGAATTTAGGACATACAAAGATTTTAAGTTTTAAGGCACAGAAAATGGAGCTGCTTTTGATTAATTTTCCGGTCATGGTGGTAGAGGCCTCTCCTATTTTAAGAGCAGTTATTAAGATGTATCTGTATGTGAGGAAGTGTGCTTGCACATGAAAGCTTATACCATGAATAAAACGTTGTTGGTCTTAAAAGGTGCCACTGGACTCAAACTTTGTTCTGCTGCTTCAGACCAACACAGCTACCCCACCTGAATCTATTAACGTGTTATAGTTGCATGTACTTCTGTCTTCATCTGTGTAAGCATACCTTTCCTCCAGTATTTCATTGAAGGTAGGCCATATGTATACCATTTTTTATATTAGCTTTGCTTTCTCAGTTCTAAGTGTTCCCTCCCTGCATCACTGTTGCACATTGCTGAACAGTTTTCTCCACCAGTATACTATATTCATTTACTCACCAATATCTTGTCCTGCAGTGGCAGCAAGTGTTAGTAAACTCATCATACACTTTCCTTGGTAGAATACTTAATCCCCAAATGTGACAGTGTTTAATCTCATAATAGATTTGGTTGTACTGCTAGAACAGCTGCAGCTCAAACACATTTAGCAACGTTTACTGTTTGGATGTGGGCAGTGAGGAATACTAATGAATATTTAGAAGGCACTCCCAAATTTCCACGAAGACAAAATAGACACAGTGATTTAACAGTGTTGGGATTCTAAGATTCAAGACGGATGGTCATTTTGCAAACACAAGAGTCACATTAGTAAAAGAAAAATATATTTACTACAAAACAAAATAAAGCATGGGTAAGGTACTTTGGATAAAAGAAATAAAATGAAAAGGTTACATACTTGCAGTTACTTTCAGTACTACTATGTTATCAGCTACATCTTTCTATCTTTTGTCGGCTTCTAGAGGGAGTTTCTTGTCTGCTTCACACAAAGAGCCATAAACCTTGTGAATACATTAATGCTAGATCAAAGCATTTCCATAAGCAAGTTGTTAGTTGACCAATACAAAGGTTACAGGTCACTTCATTAGACTAAACAACTCCCACAAACTTTCCTGCTGTAGAATACATTATGTAACGTAACATCCTGTTTCCTAACAAACAACACTTAACTCTGTAATGACTGAAGTGTAAGCAACTTGAAACTCCAACAAAATAGACACAGTGATTTAACAGGGATAGAATATCAACTATAAAGGTGTATCTAGTGGCCATTTCTGCATATCATTACACTATTGATGGGATGTACCTTTTAGTTGCACCTCTCATTCTTCAGTAGAGTCTTTTCCTTGTCCTATTTACTTTAATGCATAAACCATTTGAACCTGTGGCAACGTGTGACATTTCTTTGTTGTCACGCAAGACGGCACTTTGATTGGACATCACCTCTGCACACCAGGTTGGGGAACTGAAACTTTCAGTTGTTCACTACCCTTGACTAAGTTTCATGGGGATAAAGTTGTGTTGCATACTAAACTGAGTTTCCTTCCTAAAGTTGTCTCTACTTTCCTTATGTCTCAGGACTTTGTTCTTCCAGTGTTTGTTTCCCTTGCCCACGAGCCCCCAGAAACAAACACGGTATGCATTGGATGTAAGGAAAGCCTTGTTATTTTATTTGAACCACACCAAAGACTTCTGTAACTCAGATAATCTCTTCCTCATCGTCAATAGAAAGGGTATACCACCTCTTCACAGACCATGGCTGGGTAATCTCTGCCATTAGACTAGCATACTTATTGTCCAAGGTAGACTGTCCCCTACTGGTTAAGGCATATTCTTCCAGGGTTCAGTCTTTCTCAGCAGGGAGAGTTCTGGTGGTAAACATCTGTAAAGCAGCTACATGATCTTTGGCCTTGATATTTCTGAAACATTATGCAATCAATGTCCATTCCAGGAGTGATGCAGCTATGGGGAAAACACTGTTGCAGTCTTCATTTCACTAAATATCCCACACCCTCCTCCTGCAGTAAGTGAACTTGCCATTCTCCCATGTGGGATTGCACAGAAGCCATAAAGATGAAAATATGGTTGCAGTTACCTGTAATGGTTGTTCATCAAATGATCTTCTGTGCAGACACGCATCCCTGCTGTAGGATCCTCCACTGTGTGGATCTTTTTCCACAGTAGTGAATGGAGAGCTGAGACAGGAGTGCTCCCCCAGCTTCCATCATGCGCCCGTTTAGGCGGGAAAATGTTGGCATGTGCTGGAGGGGAGGGGGAACACTCCAGAACCTATGAAAAGAGCTAGAAATCTTGAGAAAAATCCTCTCTGCAACTGGCCTGCGCATATGCGGTCTCATGTGTGTCTGCGTAGAAGACCACTGGATGAACAACAGTTACAGGTAAGTGCAGTCATGTTTTAAAAGGAATGAAGCATGTGATTTCTGTTTCTTTTTCACATTTAAACTGGTTCTAAGGAACCTGAGAAAAGTACACTAGTATTGTTGAAAATGTCTTCTGAAACTGTACATATCAGCTCTTTGCAACTAAAATTATGTTTAAATAAGTGTGCTGGTCCTCTGACTATGTACTTTTCTTGTTTACATTGTTGCTGTATGTTTTTGCTATAATTCTGCTTCTTACCCTTGAATATTTTAGGAATTAAAGTGCTAGTACTGTTTATGCAGTGAGGCAATGTGTTTTACAGATGGATCATGTAGCAGTATCTTTTTCTGAATCTCCATTAATTAACTGACTTTCTAAGGCTGCCAAACAGTCAAGATACTGTCTCCATATATCTTTATTGCCTCAGTTGAGTCTGACATCAAATGGCCTGTACTGTATGCGTTTTTTGATAAATTGCAGTCAACTTGTTCCTCACATTTTATTGCCTTAGGCTCAGGGCCAAAATCTATATTTCACATAATTGTGTGTGAAACAAAAAGAAAAAAAACCCAGTAAAGGGAAAGTTGCACACAATTGCATGCAACATGTAGTTTGACTTTTAGAGTCCTTAAGCCCTGCTATATAAAATACATTAAATGCTTAGTTTGTTTAAGGCTTAAATGCATACATGTTTTTATCTTGAGCATTTGTCTTGAGCCTTAAATTAAAATAAAAACTTTAAAACTGCAACATTTGTGCCTTACTTAAGGTGATGGTCATGAGCTTGTACTCTGAAGAAGTGTGAGAAAAAGCCTTTGACTCCCCAATGGAGTGGCTTTAGGAAATTTTGGCAGTCCACAGATGCAGGAGTATGTGCCCAAACAGATGCTATCCGAAAAGTGGTTGAGGCTCTGGGTACGACCATAGCCTCACAGCACTTATCTCTGACTCCCAATTAGGGGTGTGCACAAAAATTTTTCCCTGGTATTTCCTGATATTCCCGAATCCCAGTATCGGTATGATACTGGGGTTCAGGAATTATCAGACGAACTGAATTTGCTATCACTGAAGGGAAGGTATTTAAAGGACGGGGAGTCACTCCACTGAGGCGGCACGATCCCCAGAAGCAAGGGAAAGTGTTTTAAGTTTAAACACTTTCCCTTCCTCACCCAGCAAAGGGATTCCCCAAATGGATGCCAAATATACAACATCCATTTGGGGATTCGTATTCGGCTGGCCAGATCAGATTAGGGCAGGCATTTGGTTGTGCCTGCTTTTGGCAGGCTCGAATAATGCCAAATAGGTATTATTCAGGTTTTTTCCCAGTTCGTCCGAACCGAATGTGCATCCCTAGTCCCAATCTGAGGAGCTCTCCTAAAGTGCATCAGCAGTCAATATTTGTGCCAGATCAACAGTTGGCACTAAGTAGCGCAGGGCAGTTCCGATTGTCACAGGACAGTAACCTTCACCTTTTATCCAACTCCCTATGGCAGGGGTCCTCAGTGTGGTGCTTGGGGCTCTATGGTGCCCATCAGCACTTTTCCTAGTGCCCAACAACTGTTTTGAGAAAGTGGGTGAGGCTAGGTGGGGTCCTGCCCAGTAGGGCTTTTGATTACCCATTTGAGATCTGATTGTCTGTTCACATTAAAATAACACTTCAGCGATGGCTGCCACTGCAGTGTTGGTTTTATTCTCTCTCTGAAATGCTCTTTCCCGGGATATTTAAAAAATTTACTTCTCTTATCCCCTGCACTTGGGCTTCCTCTGTGTGTGTGGCTGGCTCCACCTCCCACATGGTTGTGCCCATTGCCCTGTTTCAAAATTCTACAGGTGCCCACAGGCTCAAAAATGTTGGGGATACCTGCTCTATAGAATAGGGAATTGCCCTTTTCAGCTTCATTGAGAGATGAAGGGATGGCTACAGCTTTTCATTGTCTAAGAACCATCCTCTAAACTGTCAGATAGACAGGCTTCACACTACAGACGGAGAAAATGCCTCAGATAGATCCCCTCTTGTATGAATCTCTTTAAAGGAGCTCAAGTAGCTTAGAAATGGCTTCAGAATCCTTGCATAGCCAGCAGGGATGGAAATGTCATCCTTAAAAAGCTGCTCAGCCCAGAGTCTTTTCTGGTTTATGCATGGGATCCAGACAGGGTGGATTTAAATCAGTAGTCAGTAAGACTTGATTTAAATAATGGTTTTCTTCATAAAGGCTCATAATTGTTGGTTGTTAAAACCTTAATATTTACAAACCAGATGAAGGTTTAATTTTTAAAAGAATAATTTTTGGGTTAATTTTACAGTTATATAAGAAAATTAATGGTGGTTTGGTTATTTACCATTTGAAATAGATAATTATGAAATCATTGCAAGGTGGACTTCCCTAGTTTAATAGGTTAATCATTCATGTTTGGACAACTTTTCTGCTGTACTTATTGGAAGAAGAAAAATAATAACAGTTAATGTTCTTGTATTTGCTTAAATATTCATGATGCTGTACTCATAAAGATGTCAAGACTTCTGGAGTATTCTGCACAAAAAAAATTCACGTTCACTTCTAATATTTGCTCCACCCTCCTCACACTTTGCTCTTACATCTCCTCTTTATTCAGATCTATTCCACCCCAAACAATCTTCTATTCATTAAACTTCTTAAAACTTAGCACTTAAGAGGTAAAGGTTGATTCTGTGTACAATAGATTTGCAGAGGAACAATAGGACAGAGGTCCCTTTCTTAACTCTATGTTTATTTTAAAACATTGTTGCTGTTAAGAAGAGGCATATTATCTTTGCAGACACAAATTCACAGTTTTGAGAACTGCAAAACCAAGCATCTGTGATGGTATCTTCAAGATAGAAATAATCTCCCAAATACCTCTGGGAGAGCATGACATTGGGGTCCTAATAAATGAATTAATGGAATTCATTTAGGAAGAATTTTAAACATTGTGTGAATATACAGTCCCATACTGCATAATTAAAACTGATCCTTACATGACCTTTGGGCTATAATGTATCTTAAACAGTCTTTAGATAGATTTTTCTTTGAAAAGTATTTTATCAAATAAAATCCAATTTAAATTTTTAAAATGCTATTTAATTTTTTTTAAAATCATTGATTTGTATCCACTCTGGATCCAGGCCAGATTTTGGTTGCCATGCTGCTTGAATCTGATGATTCACATTGTCTCTCAGACTGGGAAGGGAGGAAACTGCTTGTAGGAGCGGATTCAACACAAACAGGTGTCAGCTTACTCAGGAGGATCTTTCCCTTTAAATTACCAAAGTAATAACAATGCTAAAGCTCCTTCATTCCTTCAGAGGAGAACCCTCAGTCTGGGACCTAGAATATTCTTAAAGCAAACAGGAAAGGTATTCCCTAGTGGTAAAGGACTGGTTTAAATATTTTCCTTCCCAAATTATTTTGTGCCCCCTGCCTTGTGCCCTCAAATTATGACACTGGAATGCTTAAAGATTATATTCCTTTTTGCAGCAGAGAGTTTTTTATTCTGGTCCCATTGGTAGTTATCTCAGTGGCCACCAGTGCAGAGGTCCTGAAAGATGGGGAAGGGTCCTTAGGAGCTATATCAGACTGTAGCAGCAAGCTTCTTTGATGTGGGCATGTAAGGCACTGATCAACATGATAGCCATGATCAGAAAGCAAGGAAAATACATTCATAGGATAGAGGGAAGAGCTATGGCTGGTACAGTCATGGTATATCAAAATCTTTGACTGAAGAGCTGGTTAGAGGAGACCTTGTCCAAAAACATCCTTGTCACTTCCCCCAAGTAAATGTGCTCGTTGAGGATAATCTAAATTATAATCATGTTGAAACAAGAGATTAAAACATTGTGGTGCGCAGTGCTTTGGATTTTCCAGGAAGATTTGAATGGGGAAAATTATGATTCAAATTTAAACAATTTAAGTATCTAAATAATGTTAACCGATGAAAGCAAATGTGAAGCCTAGAATCTCTGGGGGTTTTCCATGCTTCATATCCTACATTAGGCCATTTACCGTGATTGATCTGCAGCAAAACAGCTCAGACTATAGATAAACAGACTATATTTATATACAGGGGGTGGAAAAATTTCTCTTTTTTGAAGAAATTTTAATTTTATTAGAAGAATAAAACTGGGAGACATACAGAAAAAATTGAAACCATAGCATCAATTGGATACAGCATAAAGGACAAAAACAGGCAAGAAAGAGGGAAAAAGGAAGGGAGGGGAACATAAAAGGCTTTCAATTTTCTCTACAGCAAATATAATTTTGGTTACAGAATTTTCCTTGCTTATATATATAACCAAGAACTCTTTCTCTTTTTAATTTTTCTTAAGTAGATTTCTTATTCAGATAAGCCACAAATCATCTTTATCTTTTTCATGCAATCTCTAATAAGTAAAATAATTATCTTTTCCCTAACCAGTACCATAAATTTAACCATATCTGCCAAGTCCAACATCTTTTCCAGGAATTCTTCTATTATAGGTATTCTCAGACATTTACATTTCTATGCATATGTCCTTTTTGCTGCTGTAGTCAAGCATAGGAACAAAGCTCCATAACAGAAAAGACTCTGGTTTCAGCTGTATCTTAGTTTTTAGAGTCGTCCACAAATTCCATATCTAACTCTTTCCTTTGTAAAAATTTTGCCAAAAGTAATGTACTCCTCTCTCTGATATCTTCATCAGTTTCTTCTTGGATATCTCTATGCCTCAGACAGTATTTCTTTTCTCTCAAGTCCATAGGGGATAAAAAAATCCAAATGTCTGTCAATCTCTTCTATTTTATTGTGTACAGCAACCACTTTATAATTGATTTGCTTAACTCCCTCAGTAGCATGCCCTATTGTTCCTTCAATTTTTTCCACATCATCTTTCATTTCTTGTTTAGATTTCCCAAAACTCTCATTCATTCTTTTCTCAAAAGCCTCTATCTTGTTTTCAAGATTCTCTATTTTACTCTCTATTCTGCATCCCATTTGTTCAAGTAATTTCTGCATTGTATCTGATGTGCCAGGTTGGTCTGATGAACCTTCCCCATTAAAATTCTTTCTGGAACTTGTTATAGCTTATAATCCAAGATATGAAGATAAAAATCGAGAGAGACCATTTTCAAATCACATACACTTTTAGCTATCAGGAATTTGTGTCTTTTTACCATGACAACAAGAATTAAAAAAAATCAAAGCAAGTACTCCAGAATGTTATCAAATCAGTTACTTTCACTTTTAGATGTCAGGAGTTTGTATTCTTTTACCATGGCAACAAAGGTCAAATACTCCAAGAATGTCTCAGTCTTATCTTCTGTCCTATATATATATAATTGCCCTAACACGTTTGCAATTTCTAGCTCTCCCATTGGCTGTGCTGTGCTCCATCAGACATTGGTCCATCAACTGCCACTCAAGAGTACTTGTGTGCCATTGGCTGGGTGATGGGTCCGCTCCTCTCCCCCACCCGCTGCCAGCATGGACACTCTTCCCTCACAGAATAAACTACCAAAACAACTGTCTCTCTTGACAAAGACAATTCTCCTGCTTGGCTCCTGTGGGACTAACTTTTCCCTCAGTGGCTGTTGCTAGGCAACCAAGTTTGGTTCTGTCAGTAAAAAGGCAAAGGCAGGAGGCCCTTTTCCAGTCCTTTGTGAAGAACTCATTGGCGCAAGTCCTGACCAGCTCCAGGTTGGGAAGTTCCTAGATATTTTTTGGTGGAGTCTACAGAAGCCAGAGTTTGGGAATGGGAGAGGCCTCAGCTGAATAGAATGCCATAGAGCCCAACCTCCAAAGCAGTTAGTTTCTCCAGGGGGGGGAAGAGATCTGTTGTCTGGAGTTGAGTTGTGATACCTGGAGATTTTCAGGCTACACCTGGAGGTTGGCTACCCTAGGTGTAGCAGTTAGTGCTTCAGAGCAGGGTCTGCCAGGCCCAGGTTCTTGCTGTGGAAGCTGAGTGGGTAATTTCAGACCAATCACAGACTTTCAGCCTAACATACCTCACTGGGGTGTTGTGCAGATCAGAAGGGGGAGAGGAGAATGATATACACTGTTTTGGTCTCCACTGCAGAGAAAGACTACTTTTCTTCCTGGGGAACCATTGGTACCAATCTCCAGGTGAGGGCTGGAGATCACTAGGAATTAAAACTGCTCTCCAGACAGCAGAGATCAGCTCCCCTGGAATAAATGGCTGTTCTGCAGGGTGGAATTTGTGTCATTATACCCTGCTAAGGTTGCTTCCCCTTCTGCTTGGGTCCCCACTGAGGAGGAGAAAAACTGTAGTTTTCCTAGGTAGGGGCTTTGGGGGGGGGGAGATGGAATGCTGAAGTCAGAGGGGCAAATAACAGTAGGTTGATGGTTGGCTGGGAAGGAGATATGGTTGCCAACTCTAGGTTGGGAAATTCCTGGAAGGTTGAGGGGTGGAGCCAGGAGAGAGTGGGGTTTGTGGAGGGGTGGTACCTCAGACAGGTACAATGCCATAGACTCCACCCTCCAAACCAGCCATTTCCTCCTGGGAAACCATTGTTGCCAATCTCCAGGTGAGGGCTGGAGATCACTCAGAATTACAACTGCTCTCCAGATGGCCGAGATCAGTTCCCCTGGAGAAAATGGTGGGCTCTGTGTCATTATACCCTGCTGAGGCAACCCTTCCATGACAGCCAGAGTGACTTAGCAGTTAGTGCTTCAGAGCAGGGTCTGCCAGACCCGGGTTCTTCCTGTAGAAGCTGATTGGTTAATTTCAGACCACTCACAGACTTTCAGCCTAACCTTCATCACAGGGTTGTTGTGCAAATCAAAAAGGGGGAGAGGAGAATGATGTGAGCTGCTTTGGTCCCCACTGTAGAGAAAGACTGTACTTCTCCTAGGTAGAGGCTGCAGGGAGAGGAGAGGAGACGGAAACCTGAAGTCAGGGGGGTAGATAACGGTAGATTGATGGTTGGCTGGGAAGGAGATAGGGTTGTCACCTCTGGGTTGAGAAATTCCTGGAGATTTGAGGGGTGACGTATGGAGACGGTTGTCAGGTTCCTTAGCAGGATCACACCACACACCAAGGCTTCTTAAGATAAGTGTTTAATGATAGTCCATTACTAATAACTAGTATACAGCTTGTGTCAGGAATGACTGGCAATATGATGGCTACTGACTTATAGTAAAATCAAATGTCCCTCCCCATAAGCTAAAGCCAATGATTACATTTCGCGCGCAGGGGCAAGCAAGTGGCTGCGTGCCCAAACCGTTAAAATTCCCAGGCCGGGCAATGCTGCAGCTGGAAGGAATAGCAAGGTCAGAGCAGAGATAAGCAGCGAAAAGCCAGACAGGATGAGCTGGCGTGGAGAAGGAGATGCCTCCCCCACATTCCAACACCATGACAGGGTTACCTGACAACGGTGGGGTTTGAGGAAGTGTGGGTCCTCAGACAGGTACAATGTCATAGATGCTACTCTCCAAACCAGCCATTTCATCCTGGGGAACCATTGTTGCCAGTCTCCAGGAGAGAGCTGGAGATCACTCAGAATTACAACTGCTCTTCAGATGGCAGAGATCAGTTCCCCTTTAGAAAACAGCAGCGCTGTGTCATTATACTCTGCTGAGGTCACCATAGCAAATTGACGCTGAGGGCCCAAGGCCAGAGTCTCTAGAGCTTGTTGTATTTATTTCCACAATGGGCCTTATTCCTAGTTATATATAATTGTACAATAACAAGCAATCCTCTGAAGTAAATATAAGAACAGTTTCATGGCAGATTTATCTTTGCAGCCAAAAATCTTTCACGCATGCACACTTCCATAAAAAATAAAATTAAAGATTAAAAGTTAAGAATTAAAAAAATTAATTCCTCATCCATTTGGCTTTCCTGATTTCTTAATTATACTTTTTGCCAGATAAAGTTCTCAGATGTCGAGCAGCCTTTGACTTTGTACTCCAGGTGGGGATATGTCCATTATAACGATAAATGTTTAGATTGGAAACAGATTTGGAATCCCCCCGCCAACAATTCC
>NW_015167553.1:732808-756353 GCF_001447785.1 Gekko japonicus
CCTGCTGTTGGAATATTAAACTTTAGTTTTACAAGTTATTATCTAATTGGTATTTAACACCACACAAATTAAGCCTGATGAACAAGTCTTTGAGCCCACTATGTTGGAGATCCTGTAAACAGGAAGGTACTGTTTTACATATGTGGTGGGAATGCCATCTGGTACAGGACTTTTGGAATGTCAGGACGTGGTTTCCTGTCCTGAAAAAACACAAAAGGTTCTACATCTGACAATACCAGTACAGATAATATTAGAATTTCAACAGCCAATCCACCTACAAAAGAACCTCCTCAGGACAGGAAACCTCCTCAGGAAACAATCCATATACAGAAGAACCTCCTCAGGAAAGCTCCTCCATTAGCATGTTCATAGCCTGGGGAACTCCTACAAGATAATGACTCAGCCCTACCTGACCTTCTGGAGTAGATTTACAACTGTCTTTTATGGGTAGAAGTGCTACTGTTAAGATGAACATTCTTCCATGTTTCTTATTTTTGGCACAAAACCTACCAATATTAAAAAACAATAACTTTTCCCAAGAACTGGATAAACAAACAAGAAAATTTATATGGCATGGTAAAAGAGCACGTATTAGATGGAAACTTCTTCAAGATAAAAAAGAAAGAGGTGGTTTTGGCGTGCCAAACTGGTTACTTTATTATCAAGCTTCAGCTCTGGATCAGAGAGTGGATAATGTTAGAAGATAAAAGACTGCTATATTTAGAGGGCCATGACTTATATATGGGTTGGCACGCCTATATATGGTATGATAAAGATGGAGTAGATATAAATTACCTGCCTACCATTTTTCTTCTCACCTTTACACAGAGAGTACTCCATCTTTCTGTGTTATACCTCTGAGGATGCCAGTCACAGCTACTGGTGAAACATCAGGTTCTACAATGCCAAGACCATGGCCACACAACCTGGAAAATCTACACCAACTATCACAGAGTGTTCAATGCTCTTATCACAATAGTATAAAAGAGAACTGATGCTCTCCAAGGCTGTTGTGCTGAACCCTGATGTTCTTCTGCTTACATGGACCACTGGTCCCCTATGTAGATACAGTATGGAAGGCCAGGAACACATGCAAGGGCACCACAGTGGCCACTACTAGCATTCCAATATGACACTGCAGCAACCACTCCCCCACCCTCAGATACAGCATGATGTGGTGACTCAACAAAGCTCACCTACCCCAAAGTCACAACAGCAGCCTGCCATGTGGAAGAGTTGAGCTCTTCTGCTGCTCCTGATTGTAGTACAGAAAATCTGTGCTTGCATTTTCTTGAATGTTGTGGCAAACACCCATATGAATTGGCATCAAGGAACAAGGCCCCCAGCACAGCAACAGGAAGCTAATCTGGTATTCTGGGCAGGGAAGCATTTTCTATCATTAAGGGCCAAGAACATCAACAACTGGTTGAGTTGTCAGCATCTGGAACTGGAAGAGAGGTCAGTGAAACTCAATATTTCAGGAGAATAAAGTGTGAGTCCAGCAGCACTTTTTAAGACCAACAAAGTTTATTCAAGGTATAAGCTTTTGTGCAAGCACACAAAAGCTTATACCTTGTGTGGTGAAACAGGGACCTGCTCTCAGCCCTGGGAGACTCGCAAGCCCCTGTTTTGGCCTCCCACCCTGCCTGGTGGGGCTATTTCTCTTTGTTAAATGCTGCCACCTCTCACTGAATTGATACCGCCTTCCTAGAGGGACAGTGAGACCCCTCTGGCAAATTTCCCCGCCTAGGGAAACGGGTACCTTGAACTTTGGGCATCCCCTGGAGAGTTGGCAACCCTTCTGATTTGGGCCCGTTGTGCAGAGTGGGGAGGACTATGTGTTTAAGGCACATCAAGCTTTTTAAACTCAAAAGGGAAGATTTATTTAACTATATACAGATTAGGCATGAAAATAAACACAGGCACTTCAACATAACCTGGGCACAGAAATTAAACAGGATCAGAATACAATTCCTCTGCCCCTACACACACCCTCTCTACCTCTGTAGTGGGTTGTGGCCTCAGACCAGGATTTGCTTCCCCCCTCCCCGTTATTGTAGGGAAACTGCAGCCCTTCCCTGGACTGGTTACCAGTACCGTTACCCTCCTGGCTGTCTACCACGGTTTATAGTGGCCTGGACTGACCACGGAGTCTGAGGTAAAAGGAGCCCCCCACCTGTACACTTGCTGGAAACTGCCATCCGCACTGAAGACCAGGCTAAGACTAGGCGGAGACTGACTCCTCAGGAGCCAAAACCTTTATCTCCTTGGCCCCGCCCCTGGGGTGTGTCAAACTTTTCCCGCTCTTTTCCCTCAAGACTGCTGGGAAGTGTAGGCAGGGAGGTACAGCAGCTCCATTGTTCCCTATGAAGTACCTCCCCCCCTTGTAAGGACTACCAGGATGGCATCCATTTTAGGTACTGCTGCCTCTGCCTGGCAGCAATTTCGTCACACCTTGAATAAAACTTTCTTGGTCTTAAAGGTGCCACTGGACTCCAACTTCTACTGCTTCAGACCAACACAACTACCCACCTGAATATTCAGGAGATAACATTGTTCTGCCCCCTCCCCTGACCTCTTTACACCCCTCCCTTCAGAACTGACAAGAGGATTCTTTTCTCAGTTTGAGGCAAATTATTTATTTATTTATTTATTTATACATTCGACTTTATATCCCGCTCAGACCCCCTTGTCTAGGGGGTCTCTGAGCGGCTTACAGATCGGTGCTAGTCACCATTGTGTTCCTTAACTAGGGCCACATATATTTTGGGGTGGGGGAACCTACCAGCACCCTTTGGTGGTGGTTGGTGTTGGTCTATCCTCTTTTCTCCGTTGGCTCCGGTATTGGCGGGGTGCTTCTATTCGGCACTGGGTGGTAATTCTCTTCTGAGGCGCGCGACTCCTGCCTCCTTCCGGTTTCAGCCACGTCCTTTCAGGCTCCGCTGTACCGGTGCTCGGCGTCCTCACGCGCTCTTTCCTCCACGGCGGCCACCCGATAGTTCATTGTCCAGCCACCAGGGATCGCTCCTCTGGTTGCGCCCGCTCGCCGCTGCCGCCGCCGTCACATTACCACGCCACGCCGTCCTCTGGAGCCGATGTCTCGCCGCCACCGTTACCGACGTTCTCAACCACCACACTAGGCAGGGTGCCCCCCACCCCGCTACGGGTGGGTACCCATTTATCTACTTGCAATTACGTTGCTTTCAAACTGCTGGAGGTAACAGGAGCTTGATGCTGTGGTAACCTTATGGTTTCCTGGGCTTCTATGTGGTTTTCCACTAGTTCATCTCATCCCTGTAGTCATCCTGAAGGTGAGATTGAAGGCACAAGTGACCCTGTAAAAGCCAAGGATGCAAAAGGCAGCATAAATTACAAATTCTAGATTCTTGTGTCCACGTTTTAAAGGTATTCTATCAAAGGAAGCATGTATAATCGTGTAGAACCTTTTAAAAACCTTTTGCTGGATAAATTCTGGAATGTTTCTAAGCTTGTTTGTTTTTGGAGTACCAAAAGTATGTTTTAATTCGGTGTTTTGGCCATAATCAGTCATGCTTCTTTAATGTTCCCCTGTAATGTTTACCCTTGCTTGACTTGGTATGGTAAAGGTTTTTGTCATGCTAGATTGATTCCACCCCCCTGGAAATGTGGCTTCCTGCTTACTTCATCCTATTAATTTCATGCTCTATGGGGCAACAAAATACTATGTGACAGCAGGAAAAGAATTACTGCCTTGCTACTTTCATTGATCTGCCTTAATGGAAGGTAACTGCAATTTAGGGAAGTTATTAATGTACATGCAAGCCATAGCTTACATTTTTCAGGGGTTTGGACGAGTTCTCTCTTTTAGCTTCTTATATCAAATTGTGATGAGGGGAAGGCACGGATACATGCTTGGGTGCATTTAGATTACAGCCTGTGTGTTCTTCCATGAGCAGAGTTTGTGTTTGTGATCTCCAATTTTCTGAACTAATATTCAAAATTGCAAATCTTTTAGGCACAGATCCTGGAAAATGACACAGTTCTATTGTTTGATGTGTTATATAAAGCTTGTATACAGCCTAAAACTGAGGGGAGGGCATAAAGCTATGTACTAAAGGTGACAGCTTTTTTGCCATTATGCGTATCTTTTCATACCTACAGGAAGATCTAGAAAAACATGACTTTTCTAGGAGATAGGAACAGCTGCTTAATTTTCAAGCAACTTGGATTTCACAAAAATCTTGTTTTAATGTCTCTGTACTTGTAAGAAAACTTTAGTATTCATAAAGGGGTTATAGGAAATACGTATCTATAGAAAATACAAAAGTCAAGATAAATCTTAATAGATCTTAGAATCTGGTTGGGACTTAATTTTCAGCAACATGCTTATGACAGATGCAATGGTTAACTTTGTATCTGTCTCCTGGATATTCATAAAATAGGAATACCCCCCCCCAAGTCATTAGCTCATGAAAAATTTAAATTAATAAGAAAGAGACCTCTAAGAACTGCAGGGGGTAGCATTTCTTCTTCTCACCATTTCCTTTCCTTTTCCTTCTGCTCTGCTTCTCACCAGTTGCCCTCCAGTCTTTATGCCTGCCCACTCCTCTCTCCCATGTTTCAGTTTCATAGTGGAACAGATAGCTACCAAAATCTCATGAGATTACCTCATGAGTTCTTGGCAGTCCTTTTAGCTTATCTTAACAAAAAAAGGGTATGGGGCCAATAAGGGCCAAGATTTCATAAAACTACCTTATATAATCTTGGCAGCCTTTTTAGGCAACCATAAAGGCCTATGGAGATCTTATGTCGCAGTCTTCCAAGATGTTGGCATTTCAATTATTTTATATTTATTTTCCCCATATTTCAGTTGTTTAATATCTTTTTTGAAAACCTGCAGATCCCCCGAGTTTTGCAGAACCATCTCTCCAGTCTGTATCGGGTCCCATTGTTTAGATTTATTGGTTCCACACATTGGGGCAAGATTTGGAATTAGATATAAAATAGTAGTTAAAATAAGTAGCTCAAAGTGTGCATTATCTTTCCCTCTTATAAACTCTGGGATCCTGAGTTTTGATTCTTCAAATTATGCACAGTAGGTATTGTTTAGAAATTTAAATTTATAAAAATACTGCATTTATAAGGTTTATGAAACTCTACGCTGATACCTTTTGGCCTTAAATGGTTCCCCAGATAGTTAAAAATATTGGAACAGTTGTTTACAATTAAAGTGATGGAGTTTTAAATGTAATGTTAAACCATTCCCAAACCAGTAATATTTAATGGCACTCCAGTTTCATTAGTGATTGCAGGGAGAAAGAAGTTAGATGCTTGTGCACCTTATCTTGCCTCAGGACACCCTGAGTGCTATGTTAGTGTGCCTTCAGATCTGCAGGTGCTGATACTAAATGGCAGGTCTGCATGTGGTAAACTAGCTGCTATACATAATCTAGACCTGGATGAGAAGGCTGTCCTGGCTTGCATTACCAAGACCTGGCTGTGTAAGGCAGGCAAAGTGAGCCAATCCCAATGAAGTCCTCTTGGAAGCTTGGTATGACATCAGCCTATATTTGATTAAAAAGGAAGAAGAGGTCTATGGGAATTCCATCTTCTTCTCCAGGTACCCTGTCTGGCAGAACTTCAGTTTCAAATGCCCCAGTTCCAACCTGGTGTTCAGAAAGTGGTGTGGATTAGGATTCTATTAATGTACCAATTTCCTAACAATTTCATTTGAGCTAATTTAAGTAGTGTTGTACATCCTTGAACTTCTGATCCTTGGGTACCCCAATATCTATTCCAAAGCTCCCTTTTTTGAGCAGCTCAGAACCTCATGTCTGCTAGGATAATCATGAAGCTGGCTCAGAATATAAAATGCCTGACATCCTCTGCTACAGAGGTGGATCTATGGGTGGGGGATACGTCTGTTATTCCTTTGTAATGGGCATATTGCTACCTGGTGCAGTTAAGTTCATGAGGACTCTGACCTTTCACTAGAGTGGGGGGCCAGTTAGGTTGATCCACTCCCCAAGGCTGATGGGTCTGGATGAAATGTCCGTTGTGAAATTTCCAAATTATATGATGGCTGGATCAGTTGAAGCCCTGCTGAATAGCAAAATTACCCAGATAGTTGATGCAAAACAGCGTAGTCATGCCCTGGTATACTAGGAAACATGATATTATGAAGTGGTAGAGGAAGCTCCCCTGGAATTCATTCATTCATTCATTTATATATTTCTATCCTGCTTATCTCCCAAATGAGTATCCAAAGTGGGTTATGCAATGCAGAAGAACACCTCGTTGGATAATACACAGATACAAAGGTAGAAGAGAGGTAATTTTTTCACTATAATTTCCACTACAAACTAAGCTCTATAATAAGTTCTAGCCCAGGGATGTCGAACTCATTTGCTATGAGGGCCGGATCTGATGTAAGTGAGACCTTGTTGGGCCGTGCCGTGTGTGTCATAAAATGTAAGGCCAGGTAGCAGAGATATAAACTTTATAAAGGACACAAACACAAAGGTTTTTTTAACTTAAAATAAAAACGTGCTTAAAACATTAGCACTCTTGCAATATTTTGTTTATTTAACAGTGTCTGATAACTGACACCTCTTGCTCTGAATTATTGGATCAAAATGTCTGTGCTGTTGCAGTCTTGAGTATGCTGTTCAGGTATCTGTAAGCTGCAAACCTACGATGATGCAGCAGCAGCAGCAGAACTGGAAGAAGAAGCAGAAGACAGCCAGTTCCACTGTGGGCCTGATGGAAGCCCTCCAGGGGCCTGATCTGGCCCCTGGGCCACATGTTTGATACCTCTGTTCTAGCCTATGTTATTGACCTGAGGCAAGAGAAGGTGCACCCCTTAACACAGCTCTTGTCCAACAGATCAGAGTCTGATGCTGTAGTCTAGAGTTCAGTGGAAAGTTAGCTAGCAGATAGAGAGAAGACTTGCTTCTCTTTCAGAATCCCCATTTCCTGTTTGTTTCTTAAAAAATTTTTTTTTTGTACCTCCTGTTTGTTTCTGTTGTATTTTTAATGCATTTTTTAGAGGGTAGCTGTGTTGGTCTTCAGTAGAACACCTAGATTCATATCTAGTATCACCTTAAAGACCAACAAGATTTTCGAAGTATGAATTTGTATCTGATGAAGGGAGCTTTGACTCTCAAACGTTCACACCCCAAAGTTCTCTCCATCTGCTAGCAGACCTTCTGCTGAGCTCTAGACTGCATTTTCAGGCTCTGATCTGTTGAACAAAAGGCATGTTAAGGGGTACACCTTCTCTTGCCCCGGGACAAGAACATAGACTTGAACTTATTTTAGAGAGAGATTCTGCTTGCTGCTTTCATTTGTATGAGTTCTAATTACTGCACCCTGAATTTCAGTTAAACCATATAGGCTCCATATAGTAACTTTGATGGCTCGTAGTGTGCTCCTCAAATCAAGGCAAGTATCACTACTAAGGATGTGCACACAAAAAATAAATCAGTATTTCTTTGGGTTAGGGTATACCAAAACTGAAAAATATTGGTATATGCAGATATTCCTGAAATAATTAGGGAAATAATCAGTATTGCTGAGTTTATTCAGCTCCGTACCTCCCCTCCCCTCCCTGAGTTGCAAGGAAATATTTTCCTTGCCCTTGCTGAGGTATGCGACTGCTGCGGTACAATTCCAGGAAGGAAGGTATTGAAACTTTAAATACTTTCCCTCACTGAGTCACGCTGAGGCAGCAGCACACCTCAGTGAGTGAAGGGAAGGTTTTAAATGGCTTCTCTTCAATCACTGATATGTGCCCCAACCACAGTGCAATTCAGGGAGGGAAGGAAAGGTACAGCATGGCGCAAGTGGTAGGTGAACTTGTGGGTGAACTTGCGCTGCTTCAGCTGAGCCAGAATAAAAGCCAAATAATATTGGCTTTTATTCGGGCCCAGTTAGATTGGTAGCTGAATCAGATTAGAAAAATTTGATTCAGTTTAATAAATAACTGGAAAATACCAATAAGGTGTTTTTTTGGGTATTTATTTGGCTCAGTATGTACCAAGCTCACACCCCTAATTACTACTCATCAGATCTTCTCTAGCTCAGATTTATAGCCTAAGTGAGGGGAAAATGCTTCCTTTATTCTCATTACACCTTCTGTGGTATCAGTATGGTTGGATAGGATGAAACAAAAGAATCTCTCTCTTCCTGCTCCTCTCTCTGCTGCACCTTGAATGATGTTTCAGATGCATTAGAAGTGCTAGGGGCCTTGATAAATGTAGACTGCAGGTTAACTGATACCTTGATGTAAGTACCATGAGGACAAGTTTCCCAGGGCTCCTCGTGTCTTGGTGTTCCAAATTCAGAACATGTGTTTTGATTCCCCTCCCCCAGCAAAATGGCTCTCTTTATTGAACTGGAATCCAAATTGGGGAGAGGGGGGTCTGGATGGGGGTGGTGTCACCTATCATTATTGAGGATATGCACAAAGTTCTTTGAGAGGAGTGGCTAACATATTTATTTATTTTTAAATATCTGCCTTTCTCTAGGATCTCAGGACCCAAGACCACTAACAACAATATAAAATATTAAAAATTAGATTTATTAAACATGAAAACAGAAAAAGTACACAAAAACTATTCTTAAACTAATCTTAAAAGCACCTTATGACCCTCTAGCAAGCTGTTTCCTCTTTACCTGGGCTCAGGCTGCCGCCAAAGCTGTCCAAAATAGTTAGGGTGTTGTTGTTTTTTTTGCAGCCTTGCTAAACATTCAGGAAGGTAGACCCTCCCACCCCCTGACTTCTTCTTCCTGGGAAGTATGGGGCATGAACAAGCTGAGCAAGGATTGTTGCAGAAAGTGCCTTGGTGGTCCTGAGAGTAGACCTTGATGGGAACATAAAGATGTGGTCCTTCAAGTCTGAAGGCCCAAGTTGTGAAGGGATTTGAAGGTGATTACCAACCCCTTGAATTGGACCTAGGCACTGAACTGCAGGCAGTGAAGGGACTGCTGAATAGGAGTAACACAGTCCTACCAGCTAATCTGAGATAGCAAATGGGATGCTTCCCCCACCACCACCAGCTGCTTTTTCTGGATGGTTTTCAAGGGCAGCCCCATCTAGAGCTTGTTAGGCTAGCTTGATATTGACAGCTCTCGGAAGAGTTGGCCCTGGCTAATATTTGGATGGGAAACCTCCCAGGAAGTCCAGGGTCCAGATTCAGGCAATTTAGGGAAACCATCTCTGAATATCTCTTGCCTTGAAAACCCTACAGGATCTCCATAAATTGGCTGAGACTTGGCAGCAGGATCTGGATCCACTTAATTCCTGCTTGCAATTTAGATTTGGCATAGAAGCTTTAGTTGCTGTGAGCATGGCTGTTGCCACTGGGCTGGGGTGCCACATGGGCAACATCAAGAGGATAGGGGTTGGGTGATACTCCATCATTCCAAGAAGGAGATGTGAAGGGTGCGGACCAGTACTTTTAAAATTAATGACCTTCTCATTCCACACACCCACCAGCCTCATGCCAAGGGCAGTCCCCTCACTCCCTGGCACTGTTGACTCAGTGTGGGCCTCCACCCTGTACTTCCCCACACCTTGTGAATCTCTCCTCCAGCTGTGCCTGCCAGCTCCTGAACATGACCACCCTTAAATCCCTCTCCGACAGCTGTCCCTGTCTGGAATAATTAGTACACATTGCTTTCCTGCTTGTTCCCAGCCGCCCCCCACATCCAGATGCATGCTATGGGCTTGCCCAACTCTCCAGTGTTGGCCCCATAACACCTCTTTCCGTATAGGCATTATTCTGCTTGTTTTTCGGTTCATCTGAACCAAATGCACATCCCTAATGGGGAGGGCTTAGTTGCCAGGAAGGGCTGATTAGAATCAAGATGCATAAGTACAGCTAAGATTGGAATAATACAGTTGGTAAAGTCTGTGAATAGCAGCAAATAGCATATGGATAATAAAAGAGTTAACAACAGATGTGAGAACTACATTTGAGTCTAGTGGCACCTTTAAGACCAACAAAGTTTAATTCTGGGTATAAGGGAGAACTGTGTGGCTTAGCATGTGTAGTAAGATGAGAACCAGATGTCCGTGTTAAGCTCTGGGTGCTCCATTGTCTTGAGTGTTGTAATAACTTGTAATTTGTCCATCTCCCGTTTCAGTCTGTTTCTGAAATTCCTTTGTAGTAAAACAGCTACTTTGAGGTTCCCCCACTGAGTGCCCTTGAAATGTTGAGGTTGAAATGTTCTACAGGTTTCTCAGTTTTGTGACTCTTGATGTCAGATTTGTTTCCATTTATCCTTAGGTATAGGGTTTTACCTATTTGCCCTATGTAGAGAACTGAAGGGCATTGTTGGCATTTAATGGCATATACAGTGTTAGAAGATGGGCATGTGAATAAGCTTGAGATGATGTAGTTGGTGTTGTTAGGTCCAGTGATTCTGTTGTCTGGGTGTATGTGGCAGCAAAGCTGTCATCTGGGTTTATTGCAAGCTCTGGTACCAGTGGCCATGTTCAAATTAGATATTGTATTATTGTGAGAAGTTGTTTGAGATTGGGGGGCTGTCTGTGTGCAAGAAAAGGATTGCCCCCCCCAGTACTGGTGAAAGAGAACTGTTATTATCCAGTAGAGGCTGTAAGTTGCTGATGATCTTCGTCGTGGTCTCTGTGCAGTCCCACACATGGGTTGAGCGCCTGCGCACGACCTTGACTGGAGAAACTTCTAGAGGTTTGCCTCAGAAACCTTTTGGCGGGCTCTCTCCCCGCCCTGGGGAGCAGGCACGTACTGCGCATGCCTGGAGCGGGGGAAAGAGCCGTCTCCCACTCAGTTCTTCTTTGACTGCCTGTGTGTTCACACCTCGTTCCTGTTGCTCTCCATATTTGCCTAAGCTGAGTATATTTGTTTGTCTGCCTTCTTCGGTCTTTGTTTCTTTGCTTCGCCCTTCTTTCCTCTCTATCTCTACAAAAAAAACCTCCACCAAGCCAGTTTGGTGTAGTGGTTAAGTGTGCGGACTCTAATCTGGGAGAACCGGGTTTGATTCCCCACTCCTCCACTTGCACCTGGCTGGATAGCCTTGGGCAAGCCGTAGCTCTGATAAGAGCTGTTCTTGAAAAAGAGCAGTTTCTGTCAAGAGCTCTCTCAGTCCCACCTACCTCACAGGGTGTCTGTTGTGGGGAGGGGAAGGGAAAGGAGTTTGTAAGCCGCTCTGAGATACCTTTGGGTAGTGAAGGGCGGGGTATAAATCCAATTTCCTCCTCCTTCTCCTTCTCTTTCTTTCTTTCTCTCCCCCCCCTCCTATTTGGTGGGTGGGGAAGAGAGTGTATGGGCAAAACAAAGTTTTTTTAAAGTGTGTCGTAGTTGCCTAGCGAAGATACCTTTGAACGACGGTCACAATTTTTGCCCTAAAACATAAACGGCCTGAGGATAAGGCTCTGTCGAAATAGAAAGTCAAGCCCCTGACATCGGCTTCGACTTCGGTGGTCGGCCCGGTCATCATCACCGGTTTAACAACATTGACTCCTGCTGTGGCTGTTGTGTCCCACAAGTCCACTTTGTGGCCTCCGACACCACCGCCTATGCTTTCTTCAGTGTCTGGCCTTATTCCGCTGGGTCAGTCCATGAGATTGCCTCCTGACTTGTCGTCTCACCGGGACTCTTGATCTCCATCTCCACACTCCCGTACCCTGATCCACGATTTGCAGGGCAGGGAACATTCTGTCAGCCGCCATTCTCACTGTCGCTCTCGATATGATCAAAAGCATCTCATTTGTCGTCCGTCGCCTTCCCCCTCGGGATCGCCTTTTGACGACCAATACTGGTCTCCTGATGAACGAGATCAGCCTGCGTATTATCCTTACTACTATTCGAGGTCTCCAACTCCTCAGGGGCACCGCTGTGATCGGCTATGTCACTCTGAACGTACTGAGCTTCGACACATTCTGGATTACGCCAGACGTTCTCGATCTGTGACTTCGACCCGCTCTGTGGCTCCTGACCAGCCTCCTGAGCTCTCGAGACCCAGAGATGCCCCGAAGTGTTCTCCCTCAGAACCTCGGCTACATCCCCCTGCTGATGCCCAGATACCGACTGATCTCACTCAACCGCTGAGATCGTCCTCCCCCATGTCGATCTCTGACAACTCGGACTCGGGAGAACTCGATGTTCCGTATATCGACGATGAGCCTCGGCGCTCGGGTTCTATTCCCCCCACTGAGGGCCCAAAAGCTTATTTGGAACTGGTGACCAGGATGGCCTCTGCGCTTCAAGTCCAGGGTTCCACTGAGTCCCCTGCTGTGACCAATGTTGTTCACAGGCTGGTTCAGGCCAACCTCCCGCCTTCTATGGTCCTGCCTCTGCTGCCGGTCCACCTTTCTGCCCTCATTAAGAACTTACAAAATAGGGCTCTGGTGGCTTCTATTGAACCGGGACAGTGGTCAGACCATTCTAGGGTACAATGTGTTATCACCCCATATGACCCCACACAAAAAAGCAGACAGTGGTCGATGAATAACTTTTTATTGGCGGATCCCTTACTACGCAAAGACATAGAACAACGCATAAAACAGTACTTCAAAGAAAACAGACAGGAAGACACAACAGCTGCTATTCGTTGGGATGCACTCAAACCATCTCTCCGGGGACTATTAATCTCCCAGGCGTCTTATCTAAAGAGACAAAGACAAAAACTGGAGTTAGAGCTTTTAGAAAAAATCAAAAATCTAGAACAAAAACATAAACTGCCGATAAGACAGTACACATACAACTACAGTCAGCACAGCACATAGATGTCTAACACAATTAGAAACAGCAAAAATAAGAAAACAATTAGTATATATGAAGCAAAAATACTGGTTTCGCTCCCCAAGATTTCTTCGACTTCTATCACACAAAGTTAAAACACAAACGACCTAGAACACGATCTCAGCTATTAAAAATTCACAAGGGGAATTTTTTAATGAAACAACAAAGATCTCTGAAGTTTTTGAAATTTTTTACAAGTCTCTATTCTTCCTCTGTACCAGTTCTTGACTTAATGCAACATTTTTTACAAACTGAGGGTAAAATGCCTATACTGAAAGAAAGTAACAAAAAATTACTAGAAACGCCCTTCTCAGAGACAGAGATCCTGGAGACTATAAAATCCCTCAAAACATCTAAAGCCCCTGGGCCAGATGGCTATACATTGGACTTTTATAGATGTTTCGCAACAGCAATTGTAAGCCCTCTAACTGATGCCTGTAATGCTGTGTTAATATCTGGGAACTTACCTCCGTCTTGGAAAGAAGCTCATAAGGTGGTCATTCTAAAGAAAGGGAGGGACCCATTATGTCCAGGGTCTTATAGACCTATCTCCCTTCTGAATCAGGACTTTAAAATTCTGACCGCTACTCTTGCAAGTTGGATAAATTCTTTTATAGCTGATTATATTAACCCTGACCAAGTGGGCTTCATCCCAAATAGGGACTTAGCCGACAATACCATCAAAACACTAACAATCCTACGCTATTACCAAAAATCCGGGTGTCTTTTTATCCCTAGATATTGAGAAATCATTCGATTCAGTTGAGTTCCCGTACCTATTTGCCATCTTAGAACAAATGAGATTTGGTCAGAGATTCATAGACATGATCAAAACACTGTACACATCCCCCACAACCAAAATACGAATTAATGGCTCATACACCAAACCCATCTCATTACTTAGAGGCACTCGTCAAGGGTGCCCTTTATCCCCGTTATTGTTTGCACTGGCGATAGAGCCACTGGCTAACGCCATCCGTTCCCATCCTAACATCTCGAAGTAAATTACAGATGAAGGAATATAAATTGTCCCTGTTCACCGACGACATGTTACTATACATTACGAACCCTAACAGATCTCTCCCTGCGCTCCACAAATTACTTGAAACATTTGGAGCATTTTCTGGTCTAAAAATCAATGACAAAAAAAATCACAATTATTACCTTTGAATCTCTCACAAGATGGGGGGAAAAGTATACAATCAAAGTTTAATTATCATTGGGTTTCTCAATCCTTAATGTATTTAGGTATTAATATCCTGTGAGATCAAAATGCATTATTAGACCTAAATCATAAGGAAATGAACATAGAACTATCCAAAACATTACTTAAATGGAGCAAACTAAATCTTAATTGGACAGAAAAATTTAGTCTGATCAAATCTTTCATATTACCTAAATTTATTTTTCTATTCCGAATGATCCCCCTCACAATCCCCATCTCAACTCTGAAAAAATGGCAATCTTCTTTAAATAAATTCTTATGGGATACTAAGAGACCCAGAATGGGATTCTCGGTCTTACGTAGATGTCAGGTCCCCACAGCCACAACGAAGTACACACTTATAGAAAGGTTTTACTTTATTTGAAGCTGAAGATGCATTGACAGGATCACTGTTAGGAATGACCAGGATTCAAAAGGCATGACAGGTTATAGTGCATTCAAACAAGCGAGGCCCAATTACGGGAGTTCCCGCGCGCGCCTTTGGGCCTGGGAGCAAACGGTACTAGGCAGCATAAACAGATATTCTTCCCACGGCACCTTTGTGAGATAACCAAGCAACTATCCAGCAGCGAACCACTCTGTGGCCTTGAGAGATACATGTTACTGCAATGAAGCAATGAAGCGCATAAACAGGAATGCATAGAAAACTAAAGTAGAAAACGATTGGCAGCTTGCTGACATAAGATCTTGATTGATTTTGCTCTGCCAGACTTAGAGCAATAATGATGTCCATTACTTGTAAAATTTTACATTCTTCTGTAAAACCAATATGGACCAACATTTGTAATGACCTGATATACCCAAACCATTTGGAAGACGTAATTTGGTCACGTGAAACTTTACCAAGTAAATTATTAAACTCTATAGATCTAGTATATTCGTCAATACAATGCTGGAAAAGACATGCTAAATCTCTGTTTCCCAAAGTATCACGATACACTTCATTCCTAAATCTAACCTGGTTTCCGCCGGGGATGAATCTGGAACTTAGTAAACTATGGAGATCTCAAAATATCTCACATATCCTGGATATTGCCACTAAAAAAGGTATTAAAGACAAGGCGGACCTGGAAAAAAAGTTAGGCCATTCCATCCCTTGGTTTTTTTACCTGTAGCTGGGTCACCTACTCCATCAACTAGATGTCTCCACTCTGTTATCTCAACCTCTATCGGATATTGAAAGAATAATACAAATGTTTGATAATCAGAACAAGGGTCTCATTTCACAAATTTATTCAATCCTTCTTAAAAAATCAAGTCTTAAACCTCTTCTTTATCAATCTGCTTGGCAGAAAGATTGCACAGTGAATCTTACAGAGGAAATTTGGGAAGAGTTCTGGAACTCAAACAGTTTCAGAAACAAAGCTATCTCTATAAATCTCCAGAATCTAAAATTAATTACCAGATGGTATACAACTCCTCGTAAACTTTCTTTGATGTTGACGGAAACCTCCCCAAAATACTGGAAAGGTTGTCAGCAAATTGGAGACTATGCCCACTGCTAGTGGCAATGTGTAAAGATAAAAGATTTCTGGTTAGAAGTACTACACGTAATTCAAAAAATTACCTCTGTTAAAGTCCCTCTCTCACCAGAAACCTTATTTTTAAATACATGGCCTCTTGAATTGAAAACTAGACCACACAAAGCTACAATAGAAGTCATGTTGGACGCTGCATGGAGAGTCTCGATCGAAAAACTGAGATTTTACAAGACTTTAGCAGATCACAATTCAATAGAGCTAGTTTACAGTTTTGGAAGCAAGAGAGAAAGAAGATGGAGATTAAATATAAGAAAAACATGATGGAATATTTTACTATAAACAACACAATTGGAACTTCTGTGACAATAATATGGGAAGCAAGTAAAGCCCATATTAGAGGAACTTTATTGGAAATAACGGCAAGAAAGAAGAAGGAGAAGCAAGATGCTATTAAAAAAACAGATATGAGAAAATATGAGAACAAGAACTTAAAGCCACAGGAAATAAAAAGAAATTAACAGAGATGAGACAACTGAAAAATCAATTAGACTCAATAGAAGTTGAAGGTATGCAGGAAAAAATAAATGTTTAAAGCAAAGACATTTTGAATCAGCGAATAAGCCTGGAAGATATTTAGCCCATTGCTTAAGAAAAGAAAGAGAAAAAAGAATACCTGGGATTAGGAAAGATAACCAAATAGTTTATTCAGAACAAGAAATGCATGAACAAATTAAAAACTTCTCAAGTCTGTATAAAGAAGAACCCATTGATGAGGAATGAATGGATATTTATCTGAGGTTCCAGTTAAAAATTTTTTGTCTGAACATAGAAGAATTTTGAATCAAGTGATAACACAAGAAATTAATGATGCCATAAAAACTTTAAAAATTAAAGCACCTGGACCTGATGGCCTGACAACAACAAATTATAAATCTTTTGAAGATATATTGACAATACCACTGCAAAGAGTTATGAATTAAATACAAGAGAAAAAACATATACCATCAACCTGGCGACAAGCAAATATAACATTAATACATAAAGAAGGGAATGATCCATTTTCACCAAAATCATATAGACCAATTTCATTATTGAATGCAGATTATAAAATATTTACAACAATAATGGCAGAGTAATTAAGAAAATGCATACCAATTTTAATATATGAAGATCAAACAGGATGTGTTCCAAAAATATATATATGAAAGACAAGATTAGATATTTGTTGAATGCAATTGAGTATTCAAGGAGAAAAGATGAAAAAATAGCATTTATGTTTTTAGACTCAGAAAAAGCTTTTGATAATGTTCCTTGGTTATTTTTAATGAAAGTATTACAAGATATGAACTTTGGAACTCAGTATCAAAACTGGATACAAAGTATTTATACAGACCAGAAAGGTAAAATTTTAATAATTGGCTCTTCAACAGAAACAAGATAACGAAAGGAACTCAACAAGGCTTTCCAATATCACTGTTATTATTTAATATTTTGGCAATGGAGATACTGGCTATAAAGATTAGACAAGATTTTAGAATTTTTGGAGTAAAACATAACAGAGAAGAATAAATAAATATAAAATGAAAAGCTATGTGGACAATGTTGTTATATCAGTAACAAAACCAAATACTTCTTTGAAATATATAATGGAACAAATAATTAGTTTTGGAACTTATTCTGGATACAAATTGAATAAAAGTAAGACAAATGTTGTTAATAGCAAACAAAAAAGAACAAGATGTGATTCCAGGTCCCAGGAACATCAAATTTGCTGTCACCAGGGCCAGAGCGTTTTCGGTGGCGGCTCTTACCTGGTGGAACAAGCTCCCAGAAGAGATCCGGACCCTGTGGGACCTTGTGCAGTTCTGCAGGGCCTGTAAAACAGAGCTCTTCTGCCAGGCTTTTGAGTAGGAGCCGCCACCGCCACTATCCCATCACCGCTTCCTCCGTCTCCGCACTTTGACCATCAGTTGAGCGGGTATTATCGGGGCGCGAGACATTCCTGGTGGATGACAGTGCTGCTGGGACGTATACTGTTGTTCTGGTATAAATAACTCCAGAACCCCATCCTGGAATTCACGATTTAAGTGACTTTTTGGAGCACCGATATTTTAGTGAATTGTATTATACTGTATTTTATACTGTTCTTTATATTGTTTTATTGTTTTAACCTTGGCATTTATGCCTCTTTGTGAGCCGCCCTGAGCCTTTGGGGAGGGCGGGATATAAATCCAAAAATAAATAAAAAATGAATAAAAAATATAAATTATAAAATGGATGCAAAATTAAGAACAGATGTTGTGACTGGTTCGTTGTTTTTATCTTTTCCCGCGCTTGCTGCCATCGTCGCCATTTTGGCTGTTACTGAGCGGCGGGGCCCCACCACAAAGTAGTTCCGGTTAGTGTTTATTTTGGTTTGTACCTTTAAGTTTTTGCACTCGTTATGTTGGGGAGGTGGTCGGCTTTCTTCTCCCATATAGCTTGTGTTCGATTCAGGATGATGGTCGCAGTTGTCTCAGCAAAGAGGGGAGGAAGCTCACGGAGCGATTGCTTTAGGCGGCCATTTTCCCGTTGGCGTTGCCACGCCCCTGAGCCTAGGGTACAGGAGGAGTCACTCTGGTTGACCCATTACTGCTTCAATAAGCTCATGCATCACATTATTCATCAAGAACAAGAAGCTGCATTTGATGAGGCATTTGAATCAGCTTCAAAAGCAGCCTCACAAAGAGCATGCTTGTAATCAGTTCTGGAGGTTACAACACATGATTTTGTGTAAAACCGGTTCACCTCTGACACTACGTTATCCAAGAACAGATCCACATCCAGGAGTATACTTTGGCTCTGAACCTTTCAAATGGGAATGCCAATAACCCATCATTTGGAGGAATTCTAAACTGCTCAAAAGCTCACAGATTCCAAATTAACATGGCTTACGTGTTTCATTTAAATCCCACCTTTCTGCGGACACACAACTTCAATCTTTGGATGGAAGCTTATGGAGACTTCACAGAGATGTTCTTTAGCACTCATGAAGAGTTCTGTATGACATTGCAAACCTTTATTCTTTGTAGGCACAGAATTACTGACATTTGCTTTTTCATAAAATAAGTGTATTGGTACAAATGAATTCACATTGTCTAGAAATATATCACATAAGTTAGAACGTATTCTTGGAATACTTCCACTCCAGAAATGGTTGAAACAGGGAGTCTCTTTTATTCCTCAAAGTATAGAAAAATTAAAGGAATTGGTTTAGGAAATACATTGTATGTTAAATCTTTGATATAGAAATGAAGGAATTAAATCAGGAGGATCTCATCTGGCATTAGAAAAGTAGCTAATTTGCCAAAAAAAATGCTTTAAAAGGTTTTGAAATGAATCCTAGTGGCTACTTGCACATTTTTGGCTCTTGTAAATTGCCTACCAATCGAAAGGGAGTTATATTATGGACACTTTATTATTGAAAATCGCTGTATACTGTGTAGCTATGGCCAAAAAAAGCAAACTGATAGAAATAAAGGATATGATAATATAAGAAATATTATAGTGTCACATTACAGTTGTAGTAATACATAAAATTTAGGCTGCTGGACAGGAGACTCAAGGCCAGGACCTCCAAAGTAGCCTTCTCAGAAGTACTGCCTGTTCCACCTGCAGGGCCTGCTAGACAGGTACAAATTAGGAGTCTCAAGGCATGGATAAGACAATGATGTAGGGAAGAAGGGTTTAAGTTTGTTAGGCACTGGGATGCTTTTTGTAACAAGCAGGACCTGTACAAAAGAGATGGTCTCCACTAGTCCTGAGAAGAAGCCAGGCTTCTGGCACTTAAAATAAAAAAGGTGACAGAGCAGTTTTTAAATTAGATCTTAGGGGAAAGCTGACAGGAGATGAAATGTCTCTGGTTTGGGATGGCTCATCTCAAAGAGATGAAGGGGAAATGGATTAGGGCTGGCCACTGAGAGGGTGACAAACAACACTGACTGCCTGGCAAGGTCTGGTGGCTGCATGAGGAAGGCTGCAGGCTTAATGTGTCTGGGAAGTTAAAGATGTTTATAAGCAAATATTAGAAGTGTCTGAGGTAAAATGGGGGAGCTGGAATACTTAGTCTCAAAAGAGGAGATCATCAAATTAGCTTAAATACAAAGCCATCCCTTAAAACGCTAACAATTTTATGAACTTAGTCAGATGTTTAGTTAGTAGTGGTTATCTTTTCTTTCTCCTTAATTGTAGCTCCCCTCCCCATTTTTCATTGTAGTTTGTAGTCCTTATATAAAATGTAATTAAAAAATCCCCTTTGGGGGGCCAAAAAAAAAGAAAAGGGAATACTTAGTCTCAGAGGAGAACAGACATTTGGGGTGTAATGATTTCAAGTTATATGTGTGTCTTTAAATGGTTGGTAAGTGTCAGAAGGGGGTGAAAGAGGGAGAAGAGTGAGTGAGGTGATTGTTGACTGAGAGTGTATGGGCAGAGCTAGGAGATGAGTGTGTGTGTGGAAAGAGAGAAGGCAGAGTGTTCAGTTTGAAGTCAGCAGTCAGTAGCTGTCAGTTGTGGTCAATGAGAAGTAGTCTTCTAACTAGAATCATATAGAAATGCTGTGAAAGGCATTAAGATTCTAAAGGAGGAAGAAAATATACTTAAGGGGGCATATTAGGAAAAATCTAATATAGTCAGAGTATTTTAAGAGTGTGAGGGGGAAAGCTGACAAAGACCTGAGTAAAAAGTGAAAGATTTTGCTGAGCAATTTAACAAAACATCTTGTAACCAACACACTACTTTTACCAATAAAGGTTTATCTTGTTTATTGTTAACCCAGAGTCTTATCCTCAGAACCATAGTCCAACGAAGGAGCCTTGGAGCTTGGGCACAACACTGTGGGAAAGGTTAATTAAAGACAAATTAAATTCCTGGCGGTGATAGATACTTTGAGTGAGAGAGAAAAACAAGAAATTTAAAACTACATCACACCTAACCACAGAATAAGAGAGAGGTACCCTCACAGGTGGCATTTCAGAAACTTGGTGGGATGAGGATAATCAGTGAGATACAGTGATTCTTAGATATACATTATATTGGAAGAATAGGGAGGGAAAAGTCAGAGATGGAGTGGCTCTGTATGTCAGTGAGAGTATACAGTCCAGTAAAATTGAGAATGTAAAAAGTAGATTCACTTTACAGAAATGCTATGGGTGGATCACTTTACAGAAATGCTATGTCAAGGATCTGAGACCCTTGTTCAGTTCCTCATTTTCTCAAACATTGGTTCAGGCCTGGTTCTGACTCTAGGCCTCAAACTGAGTTGAAAAGTTTAATTGGGAAAGAACTGTGTTGCTGGGAAGACTCAGCAAAGTTGACTTCATGATTAGATAACACCCAGATGCAGGGAGGAAAGCTTCTGTTTCTAATTCCCTTCCAAGGACAAAACCATGATACCATGGTATTAGCCACATTTCATTCAATTAGACATGATTTGCACCTGTGGGTAGGGTCTTCCTTTACCTGGCAGGGGGCTCCAGGCTCTTCTCTGGGGTCTTCTGGTACAAGTGCACTGCGATGATGTCACCTGGAAGTGATGTCATCATGCTGGGCATGTCACAGGGGGACACTCTAGCATTCGGCCAAAAACTCTATGCTCACCATAGAGTTTTTGGCTGAATGCTAGAGCATCCCCCCTGCAACGTGCCCAGTGAGATGATATCACCTCTGGTTGATGTCATTACACCATGCACATTGGGCACCATGGATCTCTTCGGTGTGGGACTCTTCCATCAGCAGCTAGCCAGCGGGTGGATTGGGGAGCCCAAAATCAGGGGAACCCCTGCCCCATCGGGGGATGGCAACCCTACATATGGGAAATGGTCAGACTAGACTGCAGCTAGCTCCCCCCATTTCATTCCCAGGTCACATGCTTAGTAACAGGTCGTTCCATAATTGACATTATGAGCCCAGGTTCTGATTGGGTTACGAGCCCAAAACCATATTGGATCCTTTGGTCTTAAGTCTTAGCGTTTCAATTAGCAACTGGCGAGGCATACGCAGCCTCTTGTTTGACTTTGGATGTATTCTTTGAAACCTGCTTGACATGGGTTAGACGCTCTGCCCATGCTGACTCTGGATAGAGATGGACTTTGCTTGCTGAGCAACTTCTGAATGGTAACATCTGAGATATACTGGTAGAATTTAAGGACTTTTGAACACCGTAGAGGATCCTTGCAGAGGCTAGAGAGCGAGGCAGTCTTGACTTCCAGGGCTTGAAGATTCAAGTTTTTCCAGATCTCCTCTCTGAATTTTTAAAGATTACAAAAGATCTTAAAGGCACCACTGCTAAACTGCAAGGTTTAGGAATAAGACATTGTTGGCTCTGTATGGGCAAGTTGTGTGTCCAACATGGCTCAATCTCTTACACTGCCTACGACTATGCCTTGGGTGAACTAATGCTGGCCGTCTTAAATTCTTTTCCTTCTGAAAATAGAGCTGGCAAAAGGAAAGAATGCTCTCCTCTTACACCAGTCAAAACGACTTGAGCCTGTACTTCCTGAAGGCCACAAAGATTTTGAAGAGAGTTTGGACTCTGTTTAAAAATAGGATTTGAGTAATTTAAAATAATCTTCTTTTTTACACTACAAGAGTGGTGGGACTGTGGCGAGCATCTGGGTATGTTCCTCTGAGGTTTAATTGGTCCTTGGAAGGAGGGATTCCCCCCTCCTGACCCTTGAGGCCTCCTAGGACTGAGCTTAATTATTTGCAGAATAATTCAGTTCAAAGATTAATTTGATAACATATAGTTTGAGAATCTTATATATATTATCATGTAATAATTTTGGGAGTAGAAAGAAGATATGAAGATAAACCATGCAACTGAAATTTTGTTTTTCATAATTTTAATGATTTTGGTGGTGGTGTTAATTTATAAAATTCTTTCTTCAATAAAACAAAATGCGTACTAACTGAATGGTAACATCTTATAGTCTTTTAAAAATAGCTCTATTGTTTTGATTCCTCACTGCTAACTGCTCACTTTCATTAAATCTATTTTAATTATATTTGTGGTCTTTGTGTTCAAATAGCTTCAATCCTAATTCCAGTTGCTTGGCTATGTGCTCGCCTACCAGGTTAACTGTTTTGTGGAAACTAATTTCCGCAAGTGTCCAACCTTGTAGGACTAACTTTCTTGTTTCGTTCTCGGAAGCTTAGAAGCTTACCTCTTGGCTTCTGACTATTGGGATAGAAAAGGGGCTGGTGGCAGCTTACCAAACTGGTGTGTGAAAGTTCACGTTGCCAGGGTTTTGTAATTTTGTGTTCTGCATCCCCATAACACAAACACCCTTGGACTAGGGATTTGTGACAGTGTGCCCCAAAGGATAGTTAACTCTGGGAGTTTATCACCCACCATATCAAAGTTTAGAGCAGGGGTGTCAAACTCATTTGTTATGAGGGCCGGATCTGACGTAAATGAGACTTTGTTGGGCCGGGCCATATGTGTCATAAAATGTAATGCCAGGTAGTGGAGATATAAACTTTATAAAGGACACAAACAGAAAGGTTTTTTTTAACTTAAAATAAAAACATGCTTAAAACATTAGCACTCTTGCAATATTTTATTTAACTGTGTCTGATAACTGACACCTCTTGCTCTGAATTATTGCATCAAAATGTCTGTGCTGTTTCAGTCGAGTATGCTGTTCAGGTGTGTATCTGTAGGCTGCAAACCTACAATGATGCTGCAGCAGCAGCAGAACTGGAAGAAGCCGAAGACAGCCAGTTCCACTGCGGGCCTGATAGAAGCCCTCCAGGGGTCTGATTCGGCCCCCGTGCCACATGTTTGACACTCCTGGTTTAGAGGATGATTTAAAAATAGCCAAAGAATTAAGGAAAGCAGCTAGATGAAATAACTGTGTCATAATAGGTGATTTGAACTGCCCACACATTGACCAACACAACCACTTTCAACTTTAAAAGGGGTTACTTTTCTCAAATGAGGGGGCTTGCGAAGAAGAAACTGAATGGAAAGGTAAGGAGAGCCAAATCCCTTCAGGAAGCTTGGAGACTATTTAAGACTACAGTACTGTATTCAT
>NW_015167553.1:756754-809993 GCF_001447785.1 Gekko japonicus
ACAAGTTAAAACTACAAACCTAGAAGCTCAGATAAAATGTATACCACAGGTTAGGAAAGATACAAATAAGTATTTTAAAAAGGCCAGCATTGTTAACAAAGTAACGGGAGCAGTAAAAGGTAAGACAGATTCCTTTATCCACTGGAAGGCTAGTCTGAGTGAGGTAAATAAGAGGGAGCACAGGTTGTGGCAAATAAAATGCAAGGCAGTGATCAGACAGGCAAGATAGGACTATGAGGAATATACTGCAAAAAACATGAAGACCAACAGTAAAAATGTCTTTAAATACATTAGTAGCAGAAAACCAATCAGGGAGGCAATGGGTCCCTTGGATAACCAATGGGTAAAAGGATTACTGAAGGATGATAGGGAAATGGCAGAGAAGCTGAATGCATTTTTTTGCCTCTGTCTTCACTGTGGAAGATGGGAGGTGCTTGCCCACTCCAGAACCACCAATTTCAGGAGGGGTGTCAGAAGACCTGAGTCAGATTGAGGTGACAAGAGAGGAGGTCCTATGACTGATGGGCAAATTAAAAACTGACAGATCAGCAGGCCCAGATGGCATACATACAAGAGTTCTGAAAGAACTCAAATATGAACTTGTGATTCTCCTGACAAAAATATACAATCTATCACTAAAATCTGCCTCCATTCCTGAGGACTTGAAGGCAGCTAATGTAACCCCCATGTTTAAAAAGGATTCCAGGAAATTACAGGCTGGTCAGTCTAATGTTGATACTGGGTAAGTTGGTGGAATCTGTTATTAAAGATAGTAGGCACATTAATGAACAAAAGCTATTGAGGAAGAATCAGCATGGGTCCTGTAAGGGAAGATCTTGTCTCACTAACCCTTAAGACTTCTTTGAGGGGGGCTGATGTTGTTTACATAGATTTCTAGAAAGCTTTTGATAAAGTTCCTTATGAAAGGCTCCTAAGTAAATTCAGCAGTCATGGGAGAAAAGGACAAGTCCTCTTGTGAATTACTAGTTCCGGTGCTTTTTAACTTATTCATTAATGATTTGTAGTAGGAAGTAAGCAATGAAGTGGCTGAGTTTGTGGATGACACCAAGCTGTTCAGGGTGGTGAGAACCAGGGAGGATTGTGAGGTACTCCAGAAGTATCTGTTGAGGCTGGACAAGTGGGCGTCAACATGGCAAATGAGGTTCAACATGGGCAAGTGCCAAGTAATGCACATTAGAGCCAAAAATTCTATCTATAAATACACCTTGATGGGATCTGAACTGACCAGGAGAGAGATCTTAGTCATGGTAGATAACTCACTGAAAATGTTGACTCAGTGTGTGATGACAATAAAAAAGGCAAATGCTATACTAGGCATTATTAGGAAAGGAATTAAAAACAAATCAACCAGTATCATGATGCCCCTGTAGAAATTGATGGTGCGGCCTCCTTTTGAAGTTGCCCTGAGCCAGCGGGATAGAAATCAATAAACTAAATAAATAGACTTCCGGTTTATGGCAACATGCTGGAGTGCCATGGGGATGTGATCTGTGCACCAGCAGATAGGAAGGGGGGGTGACGGGTCGCCACCCCACCGGAGCCTTGGTAAAAGGCTCTTAGCCATGGGGCTTTTGAGGGGCGACCTCTTCACCAGCACGATGCTGGGAAATTAAGGCACTCCTCCACCCCAACGGTCCTGCCGCTGAGTGTCCGTATGGATCTAGAGCCACTGACTGGGACAAGCGTCAGAGATCGAGCGTTTTAAACATTCCAAGCGAGGTCATATGACCAACAATGAACAGTGAGTCAGGTTAAAGTGAATATGGGAATGTAAAAAGAAAGCTCCCCCCTAAGAATGGCAAGAAAAGCGAGCAGGGGAGGGGTGCCTCCCATACGCATGAACTAAAAAACGATATACCAAGGGGGAACGGAAGAAAAAGCATTGAAATCTGTTTTGAGAGACTTACCAGAGCACGGATAGGCATATGGGCAGGTTTCAGAGACTTTAGCAAGTTTTCACAAAAGTAAACCATCCATAAAAATGGCAGGGAAGAAGGCAGAGAAAGACAAACTAGCAACAGTGAAATCAGCGGGGAGCATGAGCCCTCGACCGGAAGAGGTCACTGAGTTCTCCAAAATGTTGGCAGATTCCTTGTGCCCTCTGCTGGACCAGATGACCAACATAAAACAACAGCTGCCAACTCTAAATCAGAACCTTGCAACTCAGCAGCTTCAACTGACTGAAACTTTAAAAATGACGGAGCAAACAGCTGAGAAGGTGAAGGAAATGGACGCCAACATTAAAAAAGTTAAGAGAAAGATGCAAAAGCTGGGAAAAGCAAGCTTCGGAAGAATCTCAACTTTTACAGCTTTAAATGGAGAAAGCAAATTTGGTCCTCCAGTTTCAAGGAGTCCCAGAATTAAAAGACGAGAATCTAAAGCAAATCTTGAGTGAAGCATTAGCCCCAGTTACAGATTTGAAAGCGGAATATCTTGCAAACGAAATGGATGTGGTCTACAGGTCCTATTCCGTGTATATCAAGAAGAATAATCTGCCTGGGGAGATAGTGGTCAGATTCTTGAAGAGGCATATGAGGGATTCAATCCTGAAAGCAACTACAGGAACACCCTTGAAAATCGGGGACAACATCCTCAGGATTCTAAAAGACGTCCCATTTGAAATAAGGCTAAAGAGAAAGAAATATAAAGACTTAATCCTTTTTCTTCAAATAAACAGCATTGCCTACAGATGGTTAATTCCAGAAAGCATCATTTTCAAACTACACGATAAAAAAGAAAAGATTGACTCTGTCCTTAAAGCACGTGAGCTCCTAAGATTGCAGCTGGGAGAGACAGCAGAGGTCGCTAAGGAAGGAGATGACAGCAAATCCAGTGGCAAATTGGACTCGGTGTCTTCCGACGAGGACTCTGTTTCCAATAATGGGGTCACTGCCCCCAAACGTGCATATCAATTGAGGATTAGAAAAGATAAAACAAAATGAAGGCTGAAGGACTCTGAATTGTGCCTTAAAATTTTGGTTTTAATATTGGATAATCTTGGGGTTCTCTTAAACAGTTAAATCAATGGATAAAAAGATAAATAATTTAGCATAACCGACTATGTTCAAAGTAATACAAGCAATTTAAGATTAACATTTATATAAGCTGTTTTGATCTCCTATTCTTGAGGTTTTAGTTATTACTGGTTTTCTTTCCTTAATCCCTAGATGTAGTTACACCTTCCTAATTTTTCATTGTAGTTTGTAGTCTATTAAAAAATGCAATAAAAAATCCCCTCCGGGGGACCAAATAAATAAATAAATAAATAAAACGTACAGTTTGGTCACCACACCTCAGAAAGGATATTATAGCATTGGGAAAAGTACAGAAAAGGGCAACTAAAATGATTAAGAGGATGGAACATTTTCCCTGTGAAGAAAGGTTAAATACGTTAGGGCTTTTTAGTTTGGAAAAATAATGACTGAGGGGTGACATGACAGAGGTTTACAAAATTATGCATGGGATAGAGAATGTAGAGAAAGAAGTACTTTTCTCCCTTTCTCACAATGCAAGAACTTGTGGGCACTCAACAAAATTAATGAGCAGTAGGCATAGAACAGATAAAAGGAGGTACTTCTCCCTTTGAGGTGGAGGACATCTTGATGGGTGGTTCCCATTCTCTAATCAGGGAGGCAGGAACAAAGTCTTTCCACTTTCTGTATCCTTGGTGGGAGCCACCCATCTCCTCAGTTCTTTTCCTGCCTCTACAGGGAGAGCAGTTCAGAGTAGGCTCTGTTCACTTATTCTTTTCCTCTTCTTTTTGCTTCTTCTAATCCCAAATACTTATTTTGCTTGCCCTTTCTTATTTTCTTCTAACTCCCTTACTGTTTTTCTCTGTCTCTTGTGCCTCTATGAGGACATCTGAGGGAAGGAGTTTGACTGTTGGGGAAAATGCCTATGGGAGGTGGCCGTTTTGGCAGGCTATAAAACAATTACATTCTGCCAAATGGCTTCCAATGAGCCCTCAGATGGATTTCTCTCTGAAATAGAGACAGGACCTCCACTCACAGCAGTCACTGCTGACAGGATTCGCAAGGAGCTGGCATGCCCAGAAATTAGCTTGTTCGAGCTGCCTTTGATGGAATGATGTTGTCAACACCAAAAGTGCTCCAAAAAAAGAGGCATCATTCCTCCTAGCTGCCAGATCTTGCAGTGCCATGTCTGAGCCTGCTGCTGCTGCTGACCTTGCCAACTGGTCAGGAGGAGGCTATGGAGTGGTTTCCCACTTCCATAAGCCATATAAACGCTGCAGGACACTGGGAGAATCTTTTGGATCAATAAGCTGCAGCGTTAACCGGTTTCCATTTGGCAATAGTGAGACTGGTCTACTTGTGAGTAATGTGCAGGGAGTGGGTTCTTTCCAGTGTTTTTCTTGGAATTATAACATTACTCAGACCATCACCAATGTGGTGTCGTGGTTAAGACTGCTGGACTAGTATGTGGAGGACCCAGGTTTGAATTCCACTTGTGCCATGGGAGCGTGCTAAGCGACCTTAGACCAGCCCTGCTCTCTCAGACTAACCTACTTCAAAGGGTTGTTGCAAGGCTTAAATGTAGGAGAGGAGAAGGGAAGAGACTGTTAACTTTTGTCAGAGTGAAGGTGAAAGATACAGGTCCTAATCCAGGTCCTCCTCCTGCACTCTTCTCCCAGATAAGGAGATACTGGAACTCCATTTTCATCCAAACAGAGACCTAGCTGGCCTTTTTGACCTATTAAGGCAGCTAGGAAGAAACCTTTAGCAGAAAAAAAGAGGGAGGAATTACTGTCACTGGGACCCAGACATATACTTTGATGTGAGGTAGAAGAAATACATGGGTTGTTGTTTAGTGGTTGAGCATTTCCTTCATATGCAGAAGATCCCAGGTTCAGTCCCCAGCATCTCTAGTTAAAGGGAAGGGGGGGGTTTTCATCTCATTTGAAGGGGATGAGAGAGAGATCCCAAAATAGTCCTAAGATCCTAAAATCAGATAACTATCATTATTATCTAAGACCATGGCAGCCTTAGAACAGGAGAGATCCTCTGTGGAGGGAAGGTCCAAAGGGAACAAATAATTCTTCCCTAGGCTTAGTGTAACAGAAGGTATTTCCTTACCAGAATTCTTCAAGGAACAGTTAATGACGGAATGGGCAAAACCTATGGGCAAGAGGAAATTTCCAAGCATTATTAAGAAACTATATGCTTAAAATCTTTCACGCCATGCTGTCTGCCCTTACTAGGCAATCCTTCAAGTCTATTAAAGAGGTTCTTCTTAGGTAGCTAAGAATGATAGTCTTATTTCATATACAAATTCACATGAAGAAGGAGGGTGTCTGAATTAGGTATATTGTCAGTCTATCCTGAACTATGTGTGTTGCATAAGAACAAAGCGGTTATGAAGACTGATACCACCTTTAAGCCGAAGATAAATTCATCCTGTCACAGATCCGAGGAGAATAGCCTTCCATTTTCCTGTCCAAATCTTATTTATCCTAGGGAGACTTACTCATTCTAATTGTCTCCTAAGGAGCCCTGCTATGCAGGGGAGGGCGGGCTACAAGCCTAAGATAATAAATATTTAAATAAATAAATAAATAAATGGCTATGAATTACACTAGATAAATGAATATGTCTAAATCAGTTATCAGCAATACTCTCAAGGCTTGCATTACTGAAGCCTATAAAGCCCCTCCCCCAAAAGGCATTCTGACTGAAATTACTACTATTCACTTTGAGTGGCACAACAACAGAGTCTTTAACAGACACACTACAGTTGAAGAGGTATGTAAGGGGTCACCTGGTCAATGATTTCCACCTCCATAAGACACTAGAAGATGAACATCTTTGAATCAGCTGATGCAGTGTTTGATGCATGAGTATTACAACATATTCTAGAAGCAGATAACGATGACCCACCAGTACATGAGGACATTGCTTTGGGAGTTCCCACCAAGATGTCCTCCACCTCAGAGAGAGAACGGACCATTGGTTACATACAGTGAAGGGTCCTTCTCCTGTGAAGAAAGGACACCTTGTCCCTCCTGAAGTCATTGCCATTCTTCACCTTTCTGTCAGGAGATCTACTTCCTGTTGTGTTGTTATCCTACCTTGATGTTACTCATTTCTTCTCTCTGGTTTGTTCTAGAGTGTTGATCTGTTCTTAGTTTAGGTTATTGATAAATGTTTTCGGAGTTGCCAGAACTGAGGAGATGGGTGGCTCCCATCAAGGAGACAGGAAGTGGAAAGTCTTTATTTCTGCCTTCCTGAATAGAGGATGGGAACCACCCACCAAGATGTCTTCCTTTCCTCAGAAGAGAAGGATCCTTCACAGTAAATATCCAATGGTCCATTCCCCCAAAGAGTAATTAACCCTTAGAAATCACTGCCGCAGGAAGTGGTGGCAGCTACAGGCACAAACAAATTCAAAAAGGGATTGAATAAAAATATGGAGCAGAGGTCCATCAGTGGCTATTAGCCACAAGGTATAGGTGAAACACTATGGGGCAGTGATGCTCTGTATTCTTGGTGCTTGAGGGCAGGGGCAACAGTGGGAGGGCTTCTGGAGTTCTGGCCCTACTGGTGGACCGCCTGATGGCTCTAGGTTTTGGCCACTGTGTGACACAGAGTGCTGAATTGGATGGGCCATTGGCCTTGTTAAATAGTGGGTTCAATACGGCCGAGGTGAAGGCAGAGTGATTTCAACAAGCAGCAGTTTATTGCATCTCAACAGGATTGCTATACATGGAGCAACTGCCCTAGCTATATACACCTAAGCCACTCCCAGCCCCCATGCAATTGGTGACTTCAAATGGTCTCCAGGCTCCAGATTGGCTGGCTGCCCTCAGGGGCCAATCCACTGGCAGGTTCCAGGATCCTGCCTACCTTTGTTCTGGGGCTTCAAGCTTCAACTAGGTGGCTTGCCCAGAAAAGCCCAGACATGCCTCCCTACTCTCCATCTAGGTGGCCAGCCAGACAAGTCCAGGCGTGCCTCCTTATGCTGGCTACTAGCACCAGCAGCCGTGGAGTGGAAGATTGCACATGTCCAGAAAGCTGAATCAAATTCCCTAATCTCATTCGGCACAGGGATTCCCCGAATGGATGCCATATATTTGGCATCCATTCAGGGAATCCCTTTGCTGGGCCAGGAAGGGAACGTGTTTAAACTTAAAACACTTTCCCTTGCTTCTGGGGCTCCTGCCGCCTCAGCAGATTGACTTTCCGCCCAAGGGAAGGTATTTAAACTTTATTATTAAACTCCTCACTGGGGAGTCATGTCACAAAGTCACGCACGAGCCCCAGAAGCAAGGGAAAGTGTTTTAAATTTTAACACTTTCCCTTCCCCCCGCTTCGGTTGGTGGGCTGGAAAAAGCATGGGGATGGTATCTAAAATGCCTTCCCGCTCCTTCCAGGCCTTCCCCGGCTCACCTGTCTTGGCAGGCAGGCCAGGGAAGTTGGGGGGGGCTGACTCCAGGCCTTCACCAGCTCGCCCACTTTGGCAGGCGGGCCAGGGAGAGGGGCCCCAATTCCAGGCCTTCCCTGGCTCACCCGCTTTGGCAGGGAGGCCAGAGAAGGCGGAGGGGCTCATTCGAGGCCTTCCCTGGCTCGCCCGCTTAGGCAGGGGGGGCAGGGAAGGCAGGGGGGCTAGCTCGGGGGGCAGCGGGCTCTCATCATTGAAGGGAGCATGCCACCTCTGCAGCACAACTCTGGGGGGGGGATTTAAACTTTAATGTTTAAACCTCTCTGGAGTCATGCTGCAGAGGCGGCACGCTCCCTTCATTGAAGGGAAGGTGATTTGCGTTCCCTTCAGTGATAGGAAACCCCCCCTTCAAGGGGGGATTATTATACTCTATGGGGACAGTCATACTGATACTGGGAGTTGGGAATATCTGCAAATACCGACATTTTTTGGTGCACACCCCTAATTACTATAAGACACTATACATGAAGCTGCCTTTTGACAAGCCACAGTTGCTGTCGAGTGTTGGCTACTGGCAATATACTCAAGAATTTCTCTGCCTGCCTATTCTTTTCAGGCGCAGCATCAACTGCTGCTCTTAACATTACGCTTTAAATGGTCTGGTACTAGAGTACCAGAGCAGTCATTTTCTCCCATATGAGACCCTGCTTCATGTTTCTCCTGCTGTGAATGTGGACTTGGTGTTTATGAAGTTTAGGGCCTCTTCTGTTGTGACATTTATTTCCAAGTCTGGTGATAAAGGACCTTGTTAGTCACAGGGACAAATAATAAAAGGAGAATTTCCTGGCACTTTGATTGCAGTTTTTTGTTCCTTGTGGTTTTTGTTGTGATTTGTGACCCTTCTCCTTTTAAGGCCGTTTGCTGTTTTATGCTGAATGTGATGCATGATACATGAGGGAAGGGTCATGGCTCAAGGGAAGAGACTTTGCTTGGCATGCAGAAGGTCCTAGGTTCAATCCCTGGTATCTCCAGTTCAAAGGACCAGGTAGGAAGTATTATGAGAGGCCTCTGCCTGAGATCCTGGAGAACTGCTGCCAGTGTGAATAGATAATACTGACTTTGATAGACCAAGGGTCTGATTCTGTATAAGGCATCTTCATGTATTCATGTGGAGTTTTGGTCCATTGCATATGGGGGGGAAAACTTGTGCTGGTTTTACTGATTTTTGTGTTGATTTTACTTTTTACAGTAATGCAATAACACAAAGGAACGAACCACAGGGTTCTCATTTTCTACAGTGCTGCTGAGATATTGATTCTACAGTTCACTGGAACTTTTTTTGCTAGAAAACTTGAATAGTCAATGATATGTGAAAGATGGCTCATAATTAGGGTTGCCAACTCCATGTTGGGAAATACCTGGAGATTTTGGGGGTGGAGTCTGGGAGGATGGGGTTTGGGGACGGGAGGGACCTCAGCAAAGTATAGTGCCATAGAGTGCACCCTCCAAAGCAGCTATTTTCTCTGGAGATGGATTGTAATAGTGGGAGACCGCCAGGTGTCACCTGGAGGTTGGCAACCCTAATCATAATACTGTATAAAACGATTACTTGTTAAATATTGAAGTATACAAGAGAAAAAGAGAATGCATTTGCTTAAAAATTAAAATTACCTTGCAATTTAATCTCTTATTTATGTAATGATTTCATTTCAATTATTATTATTATTATTTTAACAGAAATATAATTTTGTTTTCTTTCATTCATAGAAATCTTTTGGACAGAGACACGTTTTCAAAATCTGACCCAAGTAAGTATTGTCTTCTTTTGATCCTCAATTATTGGAATTTGGTAATAATGGGCTAAAGCTATCAGCTTGTTGTCTCTTATTTCTCACAGTTAAATGTTTTTCAATACTTCTGTCTAAACTTTGCAAGGAACTGGATGAAAGGTCTCTATTTGTATATCATTGTGATCATGATGTGTAATACTTGTGTAAATATATCTGTACTTTAGTACTTGAAAGCCATGGCTGTAATAAAGGTTAGGTTTCTTGGTGGTAGTTTTACAGAGCAGTCTTGAGTTGTGCCTGTGCTGCAGCGTCCAGCTGCTGTGTAACCTTGGTGGCATTAGTCCATATCCTAAGGGGCAAATTATGCTGCAGCGGAGCATGGGGGAAGGTATAGCTGGCTGCTTACGAGGCTGCATCCATGGCAATTCTGCTGCAGTGTGGCACCATGGTCTAGTATCAAGGCAGGGCGGCATGAGGGGTGGGGCACTTTGGGTCAATGGGAGCACCAGTCCCAGGGGCAGATGCCTTTGTATGTCACAGCTAGGAGGTGGGGAGGGGTGGCTTGGGAGATCCCCATTTTCCTCTCCCATCCCATCTCCTGACAGAGACCCGTAACAAAGACAGGCATGCAGTTCCTGTCATTTGTTGTTCCTGCATGTCAGTCTGTCCCATGGCCAAGCCCCCCCAAACCCTACCCCCTGAACACTTTGAGACCGCTCACGGCAGTGGCTCCCCACCATCATTGACTCAGAGACCCCCCCATGATCCCCCGCCCCCTCAGCGCTACTGGCATAGATGCCTTCCCCCCTTCCTGGAGCAGACACACAGCTAGGAGTCTCATCCATTCACTTACCTTATTAGCTATGCATAGAGGACGACGACAACCAGTGGGACCTGTGCAACCCTCCCCATCCACTCACAGCAGCCTAGAGCCCTTCCTCTGAGACATGCCCTTGGGAACACTGCTGGCAGATTGGCAGTTGGGGTGGGGAGGGAGTGGGGCAGGGAAGAATAATAATTAGACTTGGATTTCCACCCCGCCCTTCACTTGGAGTCTCAGAGCGGCTTACAATCTCCTTCCCTTCCTCTCCCCACAACAGACATCCTGTGAGGTTGGTGAAGCAGGAGAGAGCTCTGAGAGAACTGTGACTGACCCAAGGTCTCCCAGCTGGCTGCATGTGGAGGAGTGGGGAATCAAACTCAGTTCTCCAGATTAGAGAGAGTCCAAGCTTGAGGCTCAAGCATTGTCTACGTAGCAGTCCATCGCAGTGGGGCTTGGCATAGTCAGAGCCACTGCTCAGTCGAATCATGAAGTTAGCATGGCTTCTCTCTTGTCTATGGTTTAATTATAGTCTTTGGCCATCTGGCATCAGGGGGTCTCCCTAACCCAATCAAGGAGCTCACCTGATGGAACCATCCAGAAGATGATGACTTCCACTCCTGTTTCCCCCCTCCCATCTAGTTACAGAACTGAACACAGGTTCTCACAATAGCCAATTACCACATTCTTGAATCCGGCCTTGAAGGAGATAAGGATGGTGTAGGCAGGGAGGCCCAATTACAGACACCTGCAATCCAGAGCAGGCCTACTAATTTTCACATTAACTGGGGGGGGGGTGAGAAATCAGGGTGCTTTGCATCGCAAGTACTCTTATCTAATAGAGCTAAAAATCCCAGAACTATTATACTATGAAATAGTTCACCTAATTATAGGGTTGGATCCTGCTGTAAGCTTCCATTTTGCTAGTTCCCTTCTCCCACCACAGATCTGATTCCACCTTTATCTTGTTCTGGGGATCACCTGTCCCCCAGGAACAGCATTTTGGAAAGCATATTGTGCTGTTGTGGGAGGGGAAAGGCACTCCACTGACAGAAATCCCATCCTTTACATCAATGGAGATTTACTGTGGGTTACAAACAAATGATCATTGTGAACTGTCTGGGAATGAAATAAATAAATTGCACAAGAATTCAGTGTGGCTCTTTGGGTCAATTGGGTTCTGTCTAGAGTTAGTTAGGGTCACCCACTAGCTATACCTCTATGCATGCCAATGTGAACAAGCAAGACATTTCCCCAAGAAATGCTGGAAAACATATATTCTTGATTTTGTTTTGAAAAGTTGTATATATAATACTTATAGAGCAGGTTTGTTCTCCTACTTATGAATGTTTTGAACCACTTAGCACTGTATAGAATATTTGCGGAGCAATCTTCTATGTTTATTTAGAAGTAAGTCTCACTGGGCTTGGCAAGGCTTACTCTCAATTAAGCAGCCCCATAGCTAGGGATTTTTTTGGGAGGGGGCCGGGGGGCACCAGCTAATTAAATCAAAGACTTCAGGGTAAGGTCTGCAGCAGCTGCAGCTTCCCTTCCCCCCCCCCGGCAAGGGCAGACCTTCCCTGCGGAGCGTCCTGCTCCCTCCCTCCCCAAGAAGCCCCAGTGCCCCTTCCCGCGGCACGGCATCAGGGGCAGCCTGACCTCCACTCTCAACTCCCTCCTGAGGTGAGGCATGTGGTGGTCAGGCTGGAAACAAAGGTGCTGTGTGCAGGCTTGTTGGCACACTGGAGGACATCCAGGTGCTCCTGGCCCCAGGTCCAGAGGAGGCACCTGCCTATCTCCTTGCCTTGCCTGGCTGGGCTTTACCTGCTGCTGGCAGGCAGCACAGCAAGCATCTGGGGGCAGCATCTGGGGGCAGCATCTGGGGGCAGCCCTAGATGGAGGCTTCTCCCCCCACCATTCATGCTCACTGCTTGCCCGGGCCGCTCTCTCAGTCTAGCCTCGCTGCCACTGCTACTTGTGCTGCCATCTACCGACAGACCAACAAGCAATGGGGGGTGGGGAGAGGTCAGGGAGGAGAGGGAGCCAAGGCTTGGGGAGGGCCCCCATAAAAACTGTTAGGGGGCCGGGCCCCACAGTAGCCACAGGTCTGGTCTACAGCCTAGACTGCAGCCGTATGCACTTGACAGTAATTGTGGTGTTTGTCTCCTCTGTAAAGTGTACTAACTGTGGAGGTGGGTAAATGGTCAGCCCTAAGGCCAGAGAGACACAGCAGGCAGGATGTCTTCAAAATTGTCTTTAATGTACAGAACAGCAAGGCAGGGACCAACACAGACTTAACAAGGGCTGAAGTTCTAACTACCAACAACCCAGTTCTAACTAATATATTCCGGAAGACACATGTAAACAAAGGGATGTCCACATAGGGCCTAAGCCTGTGTCATAATCAGACAGGTTCAGTATACTATAGTATCACAGTAGAATTTTGTAAGACTTACTTATAGGTGTATGCTGTCAAGTCCTGTCCGGTTTTTTAATATACCTCACCATTCACTTATGCCCCTGATCTCCCACTTAAAACAAACTGTACAATCAGGTACTTTGTATGCTGCCTCTCTAGACATGCTTGAAGTGGTAAATGCATGCCCTTTGCAGACCGGTTTCTTTTCTGCCTTCGTGTCTTTTAATGGAAAAGAATGTCCATCAATAGCACTCATCTAGCATTAGTTATTAAATATTGGAATCAAAGAGGCATTGGTTACTTTGAAATTAATGGAGCCTGGAATTTCTGAAAACTGCTGGGTAGCAGGCTGTTCTGGTACTTTTTAAACAAACTAGTAAAGCCCCTTCTCCTTTTTCATGCTGTGCTGGTATGTTTGTGCTTATTGCCATTTTCAGTGATTTAATCTTTAAACAGACATAATAAATACGATGTCTGCCCCCAAATTACCTTTTAAAATCCATGCTGAGATGCAGTAGTGAACATCAGTGTATCTACATGGTGTCCAGGCATCTCAATGGGGTCGCTATGGTGCTGCTTTGTGGTCCTGATTCAGCACCATAGTGCTCCCAATAGAACATTTTTTTAAAAAGGGACAATTGCATGCGGGGAGAAAAAGGGCACAAAAAAACTGTCATCGCAGGAAGCACTACGAGGCATTTTATACAGCACCCTCTAGCACTTCAGAAGCTGTAGAAGGGATTGAAGACTGGTGGAAAGCAGTTTGAGTGAGCAACGCTTCAGGCATGCTTCCCGAACGGGACAGAAGAATTTTTGTGTGAACAGGTAAGTATATTATGTCAGGGAACAGTTACTACGGTTCTGTCTGAAATTACAGAAAACCCCCGTTAGTGAACAGTTCCTGAAACGGAATACATAGGCTGTCTGAAATTCCTCAATATACATGTGAATGGATAAATAAGTCTTGGTAAATCGTTAACATTATAGCACTACCAATAACACTGTTTTTCTAAAATACATTATTTGGTATTCTCAGTCTGAAAGGATTTATGAAGAAAACTATATAAACAAATTTTCTTAACATTTTATATGAATTTAAAATAGCTGGCTATTCTGTCCGGTTTTATTGGATGAATTTCAGTTGGTAAAGCTCAAGGTGTTCGGACAGGTTTGTGTAACCACCTCAGTATTGGATCCTTGTTCCTCCTGGCTTTTAAAATGAAGGGATAACCAGCTGGGCCAGAGAGGTTATCAATGCCTCTTTGTGAGAGGGAGTGGTCCCATCCTGCCTTAAGGAGACAGTGGTGAGACCCCTTCTCAAGAAACCCTCTCTTGCCCCGAAGTCACCCTTGAATGAAACTGATTATCTGGATCCATTTCAGTTGGGGTTCAGGCCTGGTTTTGGCACGGAAACAGCCTTGGTTGCCCTGTATGATGCCCTATGCTGGGAGAAGACAGGGGGAGTGTGATCCTGTTGATAGTACTGGACACCTTGGTGGCTTTCGATACCATCAACTGTGGTATCCTCCTGGAACGGCTGGCAGAGTTGGGAATGGGGGCACTGCATTGAAGTGGTTCTGCTCCTACTTGGAGGGCTGCCTCCAGAAGGTGGTGCTTAAGAAATACTGTTCAGCCCCATGGATTCTCCAGCAGGGTGTTCTTCAGGGATCTGTTCTGTCCCCAATTCTATTTAACATCTATATGAAACTGCTGAATGGGGTCATCCAGAGTTTTGGAGTGTGTTGCCATCAGTATGCTGATGACACACAGCTATATTTCTCCTTTTCATCATCAGCAGGTGAGGCTGTGGATGTGCTAAACCTGTGTCTGGCTATGATAATGGACTGAATGAGGGCTAACAAACTGAAGCTCAAACCAGACAAAACTGAGATGCTTTTAGTAGGTAATTCCCTTGACCGGATGGGTGTGTGGGTTCAACCTGTTCTAGATGAGCTCACATTCCCCTGAAGGAGCAGGTTCATAGCTTGGGGGAGGGGGCTTCTTGAGCCATGTCTGTCACTTGTGGTTCAGGTGGCATTGGTGGCTTGGTGTGTTTTCTATCAGCTTTGGCTGGTGGCCCAGTTGCACTCATATCTGGACACGGATAGCCTGGTTTCAGTAATCTGTGCTGTAGTAGTTTCCAGATTGGATTACTGCAACACACTCTGCCTGGGGCTGCCCTTTAAGATGGTTTGGAAACTGCAGCTGGTGCAGAATGCGTCAGTCAGATTAATAACTGGGACCCGGAGGTCTGAACATATATGACCAATTCTGGCCCACCTGCATTGGCTGCCTGTATATTTCTTGTCCCAATTCAATGTGCTGGTTTTAACTTACAAAGCCCTGTATTGCTTGGGACCACAATACCTGTCAAGCGCCTCTCCAGGCCTCAATATATCCGGACACTGCGTTCAACTTCTGGGTCCTTCCTCCGAGTGCCAACTCCTCGAGAGGCTCAGAGGGTGGCACTTAGGCAGAGGGCCTTTTCAGAGGTGGCCCCTGTCTTTGGAACAACCTCCCTGCTGAGGCCCGCCTGGTGCCTAATCTGCCATCTTTTCAGTGCCAGGTTAAGATAGCCCTCTTAAAAGCCTTTAAAGATCTCCTTGATAATTCATGGGGCATTATGATTAGCTTGGTGCCTATTTCAATTGTTTTTTACTGTTACTACTATTTTGATGTTCTTGTGTTATCTTATAATAATTTTTAATTTTAATGTCTATTTATTGTATTGTACTGTTTTATACTTGTTGTAAACTACCCAGAATGCTTTGGCTATAGGCGGTATAGAAATGAAATTAATAATAATAGTAAAAGAAGAGGGGAGGTATGAGTACTATTGCTCCTGCATAAACTCAGGGATCTTCTTCGTGGTCTCTGTGCATCACACCCATGGGATTATGCACCTGCGCTGATCCGTATCGGTGGTATGCAATGCTCACAAAGGGATTTTCGCGCCTCTCCTCCAGGCATGCATGGGAACCCCACAGCGCATGCCCAAAGAGGAGGGGCACGGACATCCCGCCAGTTCTCTTCTGACCACCGTGCTGTTAACAGCTTGTTTCTGCCGGTCGGTGAAGAAGCGTTTTTTCCTCTCACAAGGGATACTCCAAACCTATTTTTCTTTTCTTCGCTTCCAGCGTTTATTTTATTTCTTCTTATTATCTAAAAAAAAGAGAGAGAGAGAGACTTTTCGTTGAGGGTTGCCGCTGCTTCAGGCGGCTTCCTGCCCCCCCCCTTCCTGAGGTAAAAATTTCCTCACCTCAGCAAAGGACCTTTTTTCTTGTCTTTTGGGCCTTTTTATTCTTTTATGGCCAAAAGAGGGGTTTGTTTTAAATTGTGTGTTGGCTGTGGCAGTAAACTTGGCCCTTGTGACGGCCACACACTCTGCATTATTTGCCTTGGGGAGACTCATCGCCCAGACGCTTGCCGCCATTGTGCGAAGTTCTCGAACCAAACTTGCAAGAACAGAGCCGCGAGACTCCGTAGCGCTTTAGGAATTGGCCTTGTCCCCTGTGCCTGGGGGAAATATGTTGGCCAAGAGTTCTGCACCCTCCCTATCGATGGTGACCAAGTTGGCATCGGGAGGCACCTCGGCACCGAAACCCCCACACCGTGCAAAGTCGGCATTGGACGGGGGGCAGTCTTCTAAGTGCTTGGTGTCAAATGAGGCCTCATCCGCCTCTATGCTGACTAAAAAGAAGAAAAAGGAGAAGCACAAGGAAGCTAAGTTCTTTCACTGGCACTATGCATCATTCTCAGAAAGTGAGCAGTGATAATGTGCAATCGGGCTCTTCGTTACCCCCTCTCCAGTGGGGGCAACCCGATGTCGTTGATACCCCGATACCGGAGCTGCCTACGATTGAGTTACTGGACTCACCAATCTGGCACCTGAACCCCCCGGTATCGGAGGCTTCTGTCAATTCTGGACCAGTTTTGGCCTCACCATTTGAAGTTGAGGAAATGGTTCTGCGTTGGCCTCGTGCACATCGTTCCCAGTAGGTGATTTCCTGGGAAAGTGATCGGTCAGCACCGTGCTCTCGACGCCATCAATCCCGATCGCCCAGAGGCCACAAATATAGATATCGACCTGAGGAGTGCCCAGATTACCGTCATTCCAGGCCCATGCTCTCGTACTCGCCTAGACAGAAATTGAGACTGCACTCTACAGCCTATTTTGACCCACCGATGCTGTGGGATCATAGGGGGCAGATGCCTTGCTGGTTCACATCGTACCCAATGTCGGCATCCATGCCATGGCTGACGCCTAGGCCACAGTCGGACTGGTACCGTGGATCATGTCGTTCACGCTCTCCCCACCATAAATCTAAGCCTTCCGCTTCACAATCCAAAGCCCCAGAGGAACCTTGTCGCCCAACTTTTCCTCTCCATTCCACGAAAGTTGCCCCGATACCGGATACCCCTGCAGCTCTGGTATCACCTGCCGTATCATTCATCTCCGATACCGGCACTGATGTTTCGGAAAGCCCCGAACCGCCTGAAGATCCGTCACCAAAGGCTACAGTATCGGACAATCTGCCGGTCTCGCCTTCTGAGGATCTCTCTTCATACGGAGATTTGGTCAAGAGGATGGCACGTTCCCTGGGCATGTCGATCGTCCAACCCCAACCCTTGGTGTTGAACGCTGTCTTTGATGTCGTGCAGAACAATACCTCCACCTCGATCGCTCTCCCAATGTTGACCATTCTTTTACAGGCGTCTAAGGCTCTGTGGGACAAGCCTTTTTCTGCTCCAGTGTCGTCTAGATGTTTGGATCACATGTATCGGGTCCAGGAGATGGGGTCGGAATTCCTCCATATCCACCCCAAGCCCAACTCCTTGGTCATGTCATCCGCCTCAAAGAGTAAACGGACCCTTGCTACCCCTTCCGATAAGGAGAGCAAGAAGTTAGACTCCATTGGTCATCATTTTTACTCGGCAGGAGCCCTCGGCATTAAGACATCTAATTATGTCGCTAGTATGGGCCGCTACCAGTACTCGCTCTGGGAGCAATTTACCGACTTTCTGACCTCAGTGCCTGATGACAAACGTCAAGAGGCCAGGAAGGTGCAAAAGGAAGGCTCGCTGCTCTCTAAACAAATCATCACCTCATCCAAACATACTCTGGACACGTTTTCAAAAACAATGTCATCTGCAGTTGCCCTCTGTAGGCACTCCTGGCTGAGGACCACCGCACTCCCTGCTGATACCAGGGCGTACATAGAGGACTTACCTTTCGATGGCCAAGGTCTCTTCCATGCGTCCACTGATTCGACACTCCAGGAAATGGATAAGAGAATTGAGGCCTCAAGGTCACTGGGGGTCTCTGCCCCCTCTAAGCCTTTTCATCCTCGCTCATGGTCTTGTTACGGCTCCAGACGCCAATACGTGAAGCTGTCGCTGGATGAAGGTTACAGGCCATGTCGGTCCCCATCTGCGAATAGGCAGCAGTACCAGGCCAGACAGAGATACGGTTCTGGATAGCAGATTGTCAGACCGAAACAACCCAAACCAGGCAATCAGGGCCTTTGACTTCTGCCTGTCTACCTCTCCCGACCCTTCCTGCCTCTATCCATATTTACAGTCCTGGGCCACCATTACGTCAGACCAATGTGTCCTTTCCATCTTAGCCAAGGGCTACTCCATCAATCCTCACATGTCCCTTGAGAAACCTGTATAAGGGTCAAGAAGCAACAGTTAGAACCGGATATGGAACAACTGATTGGTTTAGCATAGGAAAAGGAGTACGACAAGGATGTATATTGTCACCTTGCTTATTTAATATATATGCAGAGTACATCATGCGAAATGCTGGCCTGGATGAATCACAAGCCAGAATTGAGATTGCTGGGGAAAAGATCAACAACCTCAGATATGCAGACGATACCACTCTAATGGCAGAAAGTGAAGAGGACCTAAAGAGCCTCTTGCTCAGGGTAAAAGAGGAGAGCGCAAAAGTGGGCTTGAAGCTCAACATCAAAAAAACTAAGATCATGGCATCCGGCCCCATCACTCCTTGGCAAATAGAAGGGGAAGCTGTGGAAGTAGTGACAGACTTCACGTTCCTGGGATCCCAAATCACCGCAGACTGTGACTGCAGCCATGAAATTAAAAGACGCCTGCTCCTTGGGAGGAAAGCGATGGCGAACCTAAACAGCATGATAAAAAGTAGAGACATCACCCTGCCAACAAAAGTCCGCATGGTCAAAGCAATGGTATTCCCAGTAGTCATGTATGGCTGCAAGAGTTGGACTATAAGGAAGGCCGAGCGCCGAAGAATAGATTCTTTTGAACTATGGTGCTGGAGAAGACACTTGAGAGTCCCTTGGACTGCAAGAAGATCAAATCAGTCAATCCTAAAAGAAATCAACCCTGACTGTTCCCTGGAAGGCCAGATAATGAAACTGAAGCTCAAATACTTTGGCCACCAAATGAGAAGGGAGCACTCACTGGAGAAGACCCTGATGCTGGGAAAGATTGAAGGTCAAAGAAGACAGGGACGGCAAAGGATGAGATGGTTAGACAGTGTCATAGATGCAACGAACATGAAATTGAGCGAACTTCAGAGGATGGCGTAAAACAGGAGGGCCTGGCGAGATCTTGTCCATGAGGTCGCGAAGAGTCGGACTCGACTGTGCGACTGAACAACAACAACTCCATCAAATTCATGGAACTCCCACCTCTTCTTATAGTCATCATCACTACCCCGTCGTCATTCCTCCTCGAAGAGGTCACCACACTTCTGTCAAAGGGTGCTATAGAGCCCGTGCCTCTAGATCACCAGGGACTCGGTTTTTATTCGTGGTTCCCAAGAGGGACGATGGGCAGAGTCTGATCTTAGACCTTTGCGGCCTCAACACCTTTATAAGGTACCAAAAATTCAAAATGACATCCCGTCATTCTGCCTCTCCTGTCCCAGGATGCTGGATGGCCACCCTCGACCTCGAGGATGCCTGTTTCCATTTAACTATCCACCCCTTCCATTGCAAATACCTCCGATTCGCGATAGGTGGCAGCCACTACCAATACAGGAGTCTACCATTTGACCTCAGCACGGCCCCGAGGGTCTTTACCAAGACTATGGTAGTTGTTGTGGCACATCTCTGCCTCTGTGGCCTGACAATGTTCCTGTTTCTGGACGATTGGCTTCTGGTCGCCTCTTCCAAGGCCTTCCTCATTCGTTAGATATCTCAGGCCCTCAATCTCCTTCATTGTTTGAGACTCAGGGTCAACCACAAGAAGTCGCACCTAGTTCCTTCTCAAAGAGTGCAATTCATAGGGGCGATACTCGATCCCCAAGAGGGTGCAGCCTTCCTGCCCCAGAACAGGGCATGAACCCTAACTGTTCAGGCAGAACAGGTTCGACTATGAGGAACCTCCTCCGTCTTCCAGATTCAATGCCTCCTGGGCCTAATGGTGGGAACAACTGCAGTCCTCCATTTTGCAAAGTTGCGAATGCAACCACTCCAGCTTTGGTTCATCCGTCACTTCAAGCCTCTAAGGATGTCCCAATCTGTTGCTTTTTCCCCGCCACAAGAGGCACGCGACTCCCTACTGTGGTGGACGCAGTCAGAAAACCTGACGGAGGGGATCCCGTTCCGTCCTCCCACTCCTACTCTCACCCTCACAACCGACGCTTCACTGTGGGGCTGGGGAGCCCACCTTAACGGCCTCTCCGTAGGTCACAGGTGGGATGCTGTATCCTCAAGGAGACACATAAACTTTCTGGAAATGTTGGCAATAAAATTGGCCCTTCAATGTTTCCAGCCTCTGCTCAAAGGACAATGCGTAACTGTCTTAACCGACAATACGACGGCCCTCAGTTACATCGACAGGCAGGGTGGAACGGTCTCCCGCAGTCTCTGCCTCCTGGCTCTGGACCTTTGGGCCTGGTGCATGCCTCTGCACATCTTTCCCATTGCCTCACACATTGCTGGCAAGGCAAATGTGCATGCGGACCTGCTCAGCAGGGGTCTCTCCCAGTGTCACAACTGGGAGGTGAACTGGACCTACCTACGTCCCGTGTTTCAAAGGTGGGGCACGCCTCATGTTGACGTCTTTGCCACCAGGCACAACTCGAAGTGCGCCCTGTTTTGTTGCAGGGTGGCTCAGGATCCCAGGGCTTTGGGAGACGGACTCCTGTAGTCATGGGACAACAACTTCCTATATATGTTCTTGCCTCTGCCTCTGTTGCTGAGAACGGTCCAAAGACTTATGAGGGTCCATACGAGGTGCATCCTGATCGCCGCCTGGTCGCCGAGGCAACCTTGGTTTGCCAATCTCCTCTCGCTAGCCAAGGCGTGCTATCCCCTCCCGCAGGTGCCAGATCTGCTCCTGGCAGAGGGAGGAGCCCTCCTATTCCACGAGGTGTACAAGCTCAAGTTAACAGCTTATCTCGTGGACACTTAACTTTCTCTGACAGAATCAACACTGTGCTACTCAATGCCAGGAAAGATTCTACGCGACGTTCCTCCAGTGGGAAGTGGGCCCGCTTCTATACACCCCGTTGACGTCCCCCTGGCTTTTGTCAGGGTTGACCAGGTCTTAGACTTTCTGCTCTCACTGGCAGAGAAGGGGCTCTCGCACTCTCAAGGTATATTTGTCAGGTATTTCGGCCTACCACCCGGGCTTTGACGGCTTTTCGGTTTTTTCTCATCCGGTCACAAAGAGGTTTATGAAGGGTCTCCTCCACCTGTATCCACCAGTCCGCTCACCAGTACCCTTGTGGGATCTACCGCTGGTGCTCTGCCATCTTGTGGGGCGGTCCTTTGAGCCCATGGTGACTTGCGAGCTAAAGCATGCAGCATGGAAAATGGCCTTTCTCATCGGCATCACCTCGGCCAGGAGGGTGGGCGAACTCCTGGCTCTGCACCATGACCCACCTTTCCTTGTGTTCCTGCTGGACAGTGTGAGACTGGTCCCTGACATATCCTTTCTGCCTAAGGTGGTCGCCGAATTTCACCTAACCTCAGAGATCTTATTGCCTAACTTCTTCCCTAAACCGGTAGACGGACAACAGTGACTCCTCCACACTCTAGATGTTCGGAGGGCGCTGCTCTTCTACCTAAATTGGACACGTCCGAGTAGGAGGGACAATCATCTATTTGTCTCCTACTCCAGTCATTCCGCAGGGCTTAAAATCTCAGCACAATGTCTCTCCAAATGGATTGTTGAGACTATTAAGCTGTGCTACCGGTTGGCTAAACACCCGTTGCCCATGCCTGTACGAGCGCACTCTACAAGATCCATGGCTGTGTCTACAGCCTTCTTGAAGGGTGCATCCCTGTCGGCGATCTGTGGGGCCGCGATATGGTCTACTCCGAACACCTTCATCAAGTACTACGCTGTTGATGTTCGTGAACGCCACAGAGTGGACCTTGGTCATCTAGTCCTTTCATCGGCAGAGCATTGAATTTGCGACAGCTCCCACCTCCAGGTGAGCCACTGCTTTTCAATCTCCCATGGGTGTGATGCACAGAGACCATGAAGAAGATAAACAGGTTGCTTACCTGTAACGGGTGATCTTCGAGTGGTCATCTGTGCAGTCACACCACCCGCCCATCCTTCCCCACTGCTGTCACTTCAGTACTTTTCTCTGGTTATTGACATGACAGCGGTCAGAAGGAACTGGCGGGATGTCCGTACCCCTCATCTTTGGGCATGCGCAGTGGGGTTCCCATGCATGCCTGGAGGAGAGGCGCGAAAATCCCTTTGTGAGCTTTGCATACCACCGATACGGATCAGCACATGTGCATAATCCCATGGGTGTGACTGCACAGATGACCACTTGAAGATCACCAGTTACAGGTAAGCAACCTGTTTTTTTAGGTCCCCTTTCCCTTCCATGCCTTCTCCTGTTGCACATGTTGTACAACCCAAATGCCACAAAATGCTAGGTTTTCTCTCCTGCTGCTCCTCTCTCCAGACCCACTGCATGCAGGAACCGAAAATAGTCTGTTGTTGCTGCTGTGCTCATGGCCATTTCCTGTATAGACAGAAGCATGCCCAAGTTCTTGAAACAGTGGTCTTAAATGGGCGTAATTATCCTCAGAATCTAACATCATCTGATCACAGGAGTTTTAATCACCAGAATGAAAAACTTTGTTGCTGTGGGAAGTGCTTTTTAGGGAGACTGATTGTATATAATACTATTTAGACATATTATGTTCTATTACTTTATATCACTGTTGCTCTTGGAAATAAGTTAGCCGTCTCATCAGACTTGCAGTACCATCCTACTTTATCCTACTCAATGTGGCTTAGTCCCAGGAAAGTGTCTTTAGGATTGTATTGTGAGCCTTTTGTTTGGTTTCATACATGTAGATGATCTGTGTTTCTGTTCGTACCACCTTAACAATGTTAAGATCTGTTTTTTGTTTTACTCAAAAAACATTATAAGCTGGGTTACTCGTCTGTATAATATTTGAATGTTCTGTCTAATATCTTTTGTTTTCAAAAATAATTTAATTATTTAGAAGTACTATGAAGATTTTAGAATAGCTTTGTAGAAGAAACTTAAATTGGCTTCCTATTTCTTTTTTTCACAGTCTGTGTTTTGTATATCCAAAGTATGGGAAATAAAGAATGGAGAGAGGTAAATATGTTGTTACTAATATATATATATATATAGGAATTGCTTATTTGTATTAGTAGAAGTCAAAACATGTGGCTTAGCTCCAATTAAACAATGAAAGCCATAGGTTTCATACAAGACCCAGGATCATGTTTTTGAAAATATGTACTTTCCCAATCCTGTTGGTTAAGTTTTGCACTGCTAGTTCCATTATAACACATTGCTTTTGTCTAATAATGAAGGGTTAGCTCCATGTTTTGAGGGACCCTTGATGAGATGCCATCAGGTGGATTCCCTGAATAAGTGAATAGCATGGGCAGGTAACGGTGCAACTACTCTTGGCTACTATTGCTGCTCTGTTGCTGCTGCTCAATGACAGAGTGAAGGCCATGGCATTTAGTTGTAGTTGTTGCCACCACATAATCACTCTTGGGTGGAAGATGGTAAGGTTGAGAGAGGGAAGTGCCTGTGATTCCTACCTTGGGTAGCCAGTCAGCTATAGTTGTGCAAGCAAAGGAACATAAGAACATAAGAGAACATAAGAGATTCCAATGTTGGATCAGGCCAAAGGCCCATCCAGTCCAACACTCTGTGTCACACAGTAGCCAGAAATACCAGAAAAGAGTAGGAGGAACCATGGTACTACATGTGTACCCCAAGGGAGAAGGAAGGTTCATTTGATGTGTGCATGGTGATAGGAGAGGATTGTCCAACTGAAAGAATGAATCCCAGCTGGAAACTCGGGAAATCTGCTCATTCTGTTGAAAGTGGTGGGATTTTATTTCAGATCAGTATTTTTACAATTAGAGAATAAATCCACAAAGACCTAACTTGAGCATAGTGGGCTTTTATAATTTCCCCCCAAATAAAGATTTATATAGTAGCTAGCTTGACTTTCCAATGTAATACTATTCAAACTTACTGTAATAGTGAAAAGAGATAAAGTTGTCATTTAATTAAGGGGAAAATGGCACTCTGGTGTGCTTTTGTTGGCCCCACCCCTCAAACACCCAGCATTTAGCTGACTTGCCAGGGAATGGGAACTATGAGCAGCAGTGCTGACAAACTGCCATCACCAAGGCGTATTTACTGCTGCTACCACCCAGTTAATTTTGTATCAGCCATTCTACCAGGCACAACAGAGGGTTGTTTCCTACTTTACCTGTTGAGAATGGGGAAATAAACTGAGCAGTTTTGTTGTAATCTTCCCAACAATGAAGTATAGCGTATGTCAAAGTCAACTTGAAATATAATGTTATTGTAAGCTGTGTTGAATCATGAGGAAGGGTGGGATATAAACATTTTAATAAAAAATAATAAATGGATTAGTAAAAAGTCCTTACCTTCACTATAGTAAGGGGAGAACTCTTATTTTAAAATAAGAAAATTTAGCATTGAGGTAAGATTAACATTGGGGGAGTGGCGGCGGCATATGCCAGTTGTTAAAATACAGACCAACAGTTTGACTCAGTTAGAACTAAACATGCCTAGTGACTTCCCTGCAAGAGAATGTGCCCAGTTCCGTGTATAATTGAGTGGTTAAGGTCAAAGCAGACATGAAGAAAACCCAGGTTACCAATCCCATTTCCCCTTATTGTTAATATAGGGCACTGAAGAAGGGGATTTACAGAATATAAGTGTTGGGCTGGTGAGGAACCTTAACCCTTATCTAGCTCAGTCATTATCCCCTGCCCTCTCCTGGTGAATTCTGCTCCCCTCCCTCACCTACCTGTAAAACTGGAAGCTGAGTCCTCCTGGAGAGAAGCGTCTGGGAGGGAGGCTACTTGCATTGGAGAATTGGCAGATGTGGGAGGAGTTGCAGATATTTCTTATTTACTCCTCTTCCCTTAAAAGTACCTACTCCTCCTTTAAAAACCTCCTTTTTCCTCACTGTATTGGCAAATGTAGAAATGGGACAATATATGTGTTGAGACAATGCAAACATGGCCCTTGGCTGGCCAAAGAAGCCTGGGTTTGTGTAGAATTGCTTTTAGCAGGGTGGTGGTTTGCTTGTTAGGCAAGGGTATAACTTTAGGTTTTGGAAAGGACACTGAGAGATTTAGCAAGGGTGTGTCCATATTTAAAGTAAGGTTCAAATGTCGATGAAAAGCCATGTATTTTATCAACACTTGTTGATAAAAATGTATTTTTCTGTAGGGTTATTTCTGAATCATGATAAATTGTCACAGGACCTGCCTCATTCCTCCAAAAATAGTGGTCATGTTTTTAGAGATATGAATAATTTCCAGCAACTGTTTCTTTTGCTGGATCTTGACCATTTCTCTACCAAGAGCCACTGTTCATTGTGGTCTTTTCTTGAAAACTGCAAGTTTATATGCTGTAATTCCTCTTGGTGCAAGCAGTTGCCTGATATATTGCTTTCTCTTAGTAAACCTGTAATATAGGTTGAATTATATGCCTTTTATGAAATATTTTTCTCTTTCAGTTTGGTAGAACAGAAGTAATTGACAATACTTTGAACCCAGATTTTGTAAGAAAATTTATAATGGATTACTTTTTTGAAGAGAGAGAAAACCTGCGGTTTGACTTGTAAGTTTATTCATAAACTTTTTGTTTTTATAAATAGCATTATGGTAGTATAGTTAAAATAGTCAGCACAGTGATGACCCAAGCTCTTAACATTGCAAAGATTATATTTTAAGGTAGCAGTAGAGTGTACTTGCAGCCAATTAATACAATGGAATTTTACAATCACGAATTCAGCTCACAATGCCTTGGTTTTCATTGCCAAGATAAGATACAGTATTGAAAGGTTACATCTGATGTGTTTGGCTACTTATAAAAAAATGAAAGTATTGTAGGAGAGATATATGCGAATTCTATCCCCAAATTCAGGAGGGTAAAGTTGGTTCCCAGATCCTTAGTCATTACTTATTCGTGAATCAAACCAAAACATTAAGGATAGTTTAAAAGCTCAAAACCCCCAAATCAGATTTGGATCACCACACATCATACACCCCCACATTCAAGGGACTCTGCCCTTTGAGAGAACATATGCAGTTTCCTGATCCAAAAATGGTTCTTGTGCCAGCTGCTCCAAAGTGAGGTGACCCCAGGATAGCCTGGGCTAGCCAGGACAAAGTGAGGTGCCCCCAGGAACTGGAACCAAGCTGCATCCCAAAACAATCTTTGGACCACCCCAAATCACATAGCCCCACACTCTGGAGACTGTTCCCTGCAAGAAGACATACAGTGGTTCTGGCACCACAAGCTTCTATTTGGAGTGTCACAAAAAAGTCTGTATTACAAAGATTTGAATAAGGAACTAGAATGACTGCATGCCCTCTGCACCCCAAAATTAGGTTTGGACTACCACACATCATACACCCCCATGTGTTTCCTGGCCCAAAGCCCAGTTCTTGCGCCAGCATGCATGAAATAGCGTGTGGGCCAAATATGGCTTCTGGTACCAAAACCTCCTATTAGAACCGCTGAGATCCCTACTTTCCTTTGCCTTGGGTATCCTAGGTCCAGTCTCTCAGTCATAATTATTTTTAAGGTTATTTATTGTGCTGTGCAAAATTCTCTGTCACTTGAAAATTTATTTCTTATATTATTTTCAATTTTCTTTGTTCCCTCACTGATGTGGCTAAAATTTCGACCAAAAAAGTAAAAAATATACAATCAATTCATCCAAAACTGATGTTTGCTGTGGTATCTGTAGGTTTATTTTCCCCAATCATAACTGTCCTTCTCCTTGCATAGTGCGTGGCCTGATGGTGGCTCCTATGGTAACAATAGCTTTTCTGTTCTTGTCACCAAGGTATGCCAAAGCTACTCAGGCTGGGACATATCCATGTGCTGCACACCTTGGGAGTGCAGGGACTTCTCTTGGAAGTGAGCCTTGAAAGCCCCAAGGAGCAATGGGCTAGTGAGGAGACTATCGAGGGGTAACCAAGTCTAAACCTTTGCGGTCTCCAGATCTTATGGGGGAGGAGGAGGTTCCAGCGGTTGGATACAATCCCCTATGGAAGAACCATGCACACAACAGGTTCAAAAAATATGTGGAGTAAACTGGCCACAACTTTATTGGCTACAGCTGTGAGAAGCATTGGCACAGCATGGGTCCACTGGACCCCGTGCATCAGCTGGCCCCATGCCAGCCAACCAGCATGGGTGTTGAACCGTGGGACAGCAGGTTGCTGGAGCTCACATGGACGACTGCCCCTTCATGATCTCCCCTGCCATCTGGTCATTAGGGCGATTGCTGGTAGTCCATGAGTAGGCTTGCTCCCCTCAGCCCTCACACCAAGGCCCCTTGAGAGGGGCCCCCATATCCAGAAAATGGCACACAGTCCAATTTCCATAAATGGATCTGGCCCCATGCTGTTACCACCAAAAGTTGTGACAAAAAATATGGCATAGATTACATAGCTCTTTGGTAACAACATCATATTATACGATATCAACGCCCCCTTTCCCTCCACCTTGAAACCCCACTAGACGTTATTCCCTTCTGACAGGTACACATAGGGTGGGATGGGTGGGCAAGTTGTTCCATGCTTGGGGAAAGGATGAGGGGCGGGATGTGAGTGGCCAGCCTATTCCCCCCACAACCGCCCTCCCGAGGCCACATCGACGCTTGCCATTGGTCCCCTGGGGAGGGGGGAAGTCCATGCTTTCCCACTGCTCGGCCACCCCCACCATCCAGCATCCGGCTACCTCCCCCTCCCAGCCCCACAAAATTCAGGCTGTGTTTAGTCAGGCCCTCTCTGCTTGTGTTTAAGGGTGAAAAGAACATTTTTACATGCCCCCTGAACACCGCTGGCCTAATCATGCAGGGTTGCCATGTAGGGTTGTCAGTGGCCAGGTCCACCCTGGCCACTGACAAAGGATGGGGGGGGGCTAGTGTTGCCAGATCCAGGTTGGGAAACTCCTGGAGATTTGGGGATCAAGCCTGGGAGGACAGGGACCTCAGTGGGGTACATATAAGAAAATAAGAGAAGCCAATGTTGGATCAGGCCAATCCAGTCCAACACTGTGTCACACAGTGGGCAAAAATACCAGGTGCCATCAGAAGGTCCAGTAATGGGGCCAGAACACTAGAAGCCCTCCCACTGTTGCCCTCTCCCAACCACCAAGAATACAGAGCATCTCTTGTCCCGGACCGAGAGGTTCTATGTATACATTGTGGCTAATAGCCACTGATGGACCTCTGCTCCATATGTTTATCCAAGTTCCTCTTGAAGCCGTCCACGCTTGTAGCTGCCGCCACCACCTCATGTGGCAGTGAATTTCATGCGTTAATCTCTTTTTGGGTGAAGAAATACTTCCTTTTATCCATTCTAACTTGACTGCTCAGCAGTTTCATTGAGTGCCCATGAGTTCTTGTATTGCCCAGAGAGTAGCAACTGGACCTTGATACTCTCAGGAAGACCACACCATGTAAAAAGAAGGGTATCCAGAAATCTTCCTTGAATCTTAGTATAAAATGGACAATTTAGAAGAACATGGGAAATGGATTCGATAGCACCCTGACCGCAATTGCACACAGTATTCCAAATGAGTTTGCACCATTGATTTATACAGGGGCATTGTGATACTGGCTAATTTGTTTTCCATTCCATTCCTAATAATCCCCAGTATAGCACTGGCCTTTTTTACTGCAGTCACACACCTTCTCGACATTTTCAGTGAGTTATCTTCTATGACTCCAAAGTCCCTCTCTTGGTCAGTCTCTGCCAGTTCAGACCCCATCGACGTGTATTTATAGTTAGGACTTTTGGCCCCAATGTGCATTGCTTTGCACTTGGCCACACTGAACCCCATTTGCCACATTGACACCCACTTGCCCATCCTCAACAGATCCCTTTGGAGTGTCTCACAATCCTCCCTAGTTTTCACTACCCTGAACAATTCCATGTCATCCACAAATTTAGCCACTTCACTGCTTACTCCCAACTCCAAATCATTAATGAACAAATTAAAAAGCATCGGACCCAGTACTGAGCCCTGCTGTGAAAATTGCCCATTTATACTTACTCTCTGTTTCCTATTAATTAGCCAGTTTTTGATCCACAAGAGGACTTGTCCTTTTATCCCCTGACTATTGAGCTTACTTAGGAACCTTTGATGAGGAACCTTATCAAAAGCTTTCTGGAAGTCAAGGTAAATAACATCTATTGGGTCCCACTTTGTCCACATGTTTGTTCATCCCCTCAAAGAACACTAACAAGTTAGTGAGACAAGATGTTCCCTTACAGAACCCATGCTGAGTCTGCCTCAATAGTTTTTGTTCATCATTGTGCTTACTAATTCTCTCCTTAATAACAGAATAGACGCGAAACTGACTGGCGTGTAATTTCCTGGATCTCCTGTGGATCCTTTTTAAAAAGAGGGAGGTAACATTATCTACCTTCCAGTCTCAGGAATAGCCCCCGGGCTGCATGTTTAACACCCCTGTTCTATGTCTTCTATGTTACCATGTCCTGATCTCTTTAGTTCCTTCAGTCTATCTTATAGATGCCAGTGGCCATTGTTTCCCAATCTGTGGAAGCAAACAAAATGTCCTGTGTTCCAAGTTATGCCAACAAATTTGAATCTGGAGAAGACATTATTGGTTTTTTAGTAGTTGTAAATGTGTTATGTTGTCGGGGTAGAGAGAAAGGATGGATGGTGTCTTGTGTTTTTTTCCTTTTGACTTTATGATGAAGTAAACAGATGCACTTGAAGCCAATTTAAAAAGAAGTACTGTGTACAGTGAGTTTGCACAATTGTTTTCCATTCTTGCTAATCTGACAGCATCTAAGCAAGAAATTCAGCAAGGTGTTGAACTGTTGATGGAAGCATACCCAGAAGATATTGATCTGAAACTTATTTAACTTTTGCACTTTCACCTGTATGTGAGACTAAGCCATAGGCTTACAGAAGAGCCCTCTCTGTCTCATACAGACCTTTATCAAATTATATACAAGGAAAAAATTCAGATGGCCTTTCCTAATGTGGAAGCAATCTTGCAGCTATTTCTTAGCTTTATGGTCACTAACTGCTCGGGAGAGAGGAGTTTTTCAAGACTCAAAAGAATAAAAAATTAATTAAGGGCCACAATGTCTCAAGAAAGGTTGTCCGCACTGAGCATTCTGTACATTGAAAGTGACAAACTTAAATTTTTTTTGATGAAGTTTTGGATGATTTTGCTATGAAGAAGGCTAGAAAAAACATTTTAGTCTTACTGTATTTGATGGTTGTAGTTTACTTCTTAATGTTTAATTTAAAACTGACTGTTTAATGACAACATAAAGTAGATTCTAAAAGTGCCACACTGTCAGGTAATCAAGATCATATTATTTACACTTCCCAGGCAGTATAATTTGTAAACTCAAGGTTGTTTTTTTTAAGAATAACATCACAACTTCATTTTCCTAAAAATTAATGCTTATTCCACAAAAGGTTTACAAAGTTCAGTTATTGCAAAAGTTTTTCAGAGTTAATTTTAACATCTATGAATTTTTTCAATCACTATGGTATTTAACAATAACATCTTATGTCCTTTAGAGGAGAAATTATGAATTGCAGAATTTTAAATACCCGTCGTCATCCTTGGCTTCATTCAATTTTTTTTATAACACTCTTCCATTTTCTTTTAGTCATGAGGGTGGGGGATTGGGAGGGGCTTCACAAGTGGAGTAGCCTAGGGCCTCTCTTCATCTAAATCTGGCCCTGGTGAAGAAGCACATTTACTATGCTCCTGGCATACCTTTGAAAATGTAATCAGTACCAACAGCCACCATGTCATATTTGCTAAGTTTTTTGAGGTCCAAAGCATCCCATGGACACTTGCACAAGTCACATGGGGTTAACACCCCAGTCACTGTGCATTTTACACACAGAGACTCTCCCCAGAATTGTGGCAGGGTATGAGCTTTTGTAAGTCGCTGCTCACTCCTTCAGATATCTGAAGAAGTGAGCAGTGACTCATGAAAGCTCATACTCTGCCACTAGTTTTGATAGTCTGTAGGTGCTACTGGACTCTTGCTCTTTTTTACTGCCACAGACAGACTAAAATGGCTACACCTTTTTGATCTAGACTCTCCCCAGCAGCACCTTATAGAAGACCCAACAATCTTTTGGGGGTCTGAGCTTTCCAGAATCAAAGCTCACCTGGTTAGATACAAGTTGAAATGGAAATCTATGAGTCATTATATCCCAGTCAGAAGGTGGGAAGGGTGTTGCAGAGAAAGGGTCAAGAGGCAAAGGAGGAATGCACATTGTAATGAACTTGGTTAATGTTATGTCTTCTGATACTGCCTGACGCCAGCCAGAGGCAGCTAGAGCTTCAATCCAGAAGACAATAGGGACTAGGCTCCTGAACTACAAGTAAGGAGCCAATAGGGACATTGGCGGGAAGTTTAAACCCACCAATAGGACCTAGGGGTGTCCCTCTACAATTGTATAAAGTTGGCCATCCGGCCCTTAGTTTCTGTTCAATGTGTTAAGTACTAATAAAAGCGTCTTCTCCAGTGTCATGGTCCGCGTCCTGATGTATCGAACCCAGTACTTTTTAGTTAGAACAGAGGAGAAATGCTTGGGTGGAGAACATGAGTATATGTTGATTTAGGTGGATAGCCATGTTAGTCTGAAGCAGCAGAACAAAGTTTGAGTCTGAAGAAGTGTGCTTGCACATGAAAGCTTATACCTTATAAAACTTTATTAGTATCTGTAGTGAGATAAGAATTCATTCAGCCCTGGTAAATTCATTGTTCTGAACATGGGAATGAACTTCAGTTCAGCAATCTCAGTTTATAACCCCCCCGAAACATCTCTGAGGAGTGCCGCTTCTTGGTCAGCAGTTGAATGACCTATGTGCCAGTGTCAGCATGTGCATTTGTTCTGGGAATCCCAACATTAGAGCAATTAGCATAAGAAATGGACTTTGGATCAGAAAGCAGCATAGATTCCCGTGGAAGGAAGAGTTCCCTGAATGTAGAGGTGCATGATATGTGGTGGTCCAAACTTTAGTTTGGGTAGCAGAGGGCATGTCGCTGTTCCAGTTCCTTATTCAAATCTTCTTTGCAATACGGGCTTGTTTGTGGCACTCCAAATAGAAGCTCATGGTGCCAGAATCACTGTTTGGTAATAAGAACATAAGAAGAGCCCTGCTGAATCAGACCAATGGTCCATCTAGTCCAGCATCCTGTCTCACATAGTGGCCAACCAGTTCCTCTAGATGGCCAACAGCAGGGCATAGAGGCCAAGAACTAACCCTGATGTTGCCTCCTGGCTCTGGAATTCAGAGGCCTAATGCCTCTGAATGTGGAGGTTCCCCTCAGTAGCTAATGATAGACTTATCCAGGGCTATTTTTGGGCAGGAACGCACAGGAACGGAGTTCCGGCTGGCTCCTGAGTTGGCCACGCCCAGCAGGAACTCATTAGCATAATTAATAGGCCACACCTAACAACAGAAACTCATTAGGATTGGCTACATTAGGGGTGTGTGGTCTAACATGCAAAGAAGTTCCTGCTACAAAAAAAAGGCCAGGGTTTTGACAACAGAGTAAACAGAATAAGAAATAAAAGGTGAGTGTGGTAACATGGGGGTGTGGTCTAATATGCTAATGAGCTGTGATGTCAGGGGTGTGGCTTAATATGCTAATGTGTTTCTGTGGTTGGGTGTGGCCTATTATGCTAATGAGTTCCTGCTGGGCTTTTTCTACAAAAAAAGCCCTGGACGTATCTATAAATCTGTCTAATCCCCCTTTAAAGCTGTTAATTCTGGTAGCCAGCACTATATCCTCTGGTAGCAAATTCCACATTTTAATCAGTTTCTGTATAAAGTAGTATTTCCTTTTGTCTGTCCTGAATCTAGTGCCCATCAGTTTTATTGGATGCCCTCGAGTTCTAGTATTTTGGGAGAGGGAGAAAAAGGTCTCTTTGTCAACTGTCTCCACCCAGTGCTTAATTTTATTATCTTCTATCGTGTCCCCCCCCCTTAGTTGACTCTTTTCTAAACTGAAAAGTCCTAGACTCTTCAGCCTTTCCTCATAGGGAAGGTGCTGCAACCCCTTAATCATCTTGGTTGCCCTCCTCTGCACTTTTTCCAGTTCTGCAATGTCCTTTTTGAGATACGGGGAGCAGAACAGTACACAGTATTCCAAATGTGGCTGCACCATAAATCTATACAGGCATACTCAGGTGTATGCCATCAGGCCCTGGAGACTTACTGGTTTTTAATTTTCCCAGTAGGTCTAGAATTTCATCTCTGGTCACCTCAGTTTGGTTCAGTTCTTCAGACTCCCTTCCTGAAAATAGGTTCTGTGGCATGGGTATGTGCCCCACATTTTTCACAGTGAACATAAGCAAAAAGTAATTGAGCTTCTCTGCCATCTCCCCAGCTTCCTTTAGTAATCCTTTTCTTCCTCTGTCATCCAAAGGCCCCACTGCTTCTCTGGCTGGTTTCCTGCTCCAGATCTGTTTTAAAAAGTGTTTATTGTTTGTCTTGATACATTTAAAAATGTTTATTGTTTGTCTTAACTGGGCAGCTGTCAGGCTCGGGTTGATTGATCATATGTAACTGTAGTATTGCCATTCAAGATTCTCTGATGCATTTTCCCCTGCTTTAACCTAGCTTACCCTTTCCCCCCTTAGAGTGTATTTTAGCAGTCTTATCACCTACCCTCGTCTGCCACATCATTCCTAGGGGGAGGGGAATGAGAGTGCATCTGTAGGCGTAGACGGTTTGCTGTTGTAACTTTTCTATGGAGCCCCAACGAGACATCGTTTCAGACTGGAAGATGTCCTTGGAGAAATATCTTTGATTAGCTGGAGGACCACCCTAATTCCTATGGTCCGGGTAGATTGCTGACATTTATGAATGGAATGTGTGATTGTAACTATATGCACCTTTCCCGCCTTCCCACCTCAGTTCTGACAAAAGAAGTAATTCCCTAAACATCTCATATCTTCTAATAAAACTTTCAACCAAGAAAGTGTGTGTGGAGAGTGACTTGACTGGGACTCTGACAACAGCACTGTATGTCCTCTTGCAGGCACTGTATGTCCTCTGGAGTGTGAGGATGTGTGATTTGGGCACAACTGTATGTCCTCTGGAGTGTCAGGATGTGTGATTTGGGGTGCTCCAAAGATTGTTTTGAGGTGCATCTTGGCCCCAGTGTCTGTCTCTGTGATTCTCTTGGGGGTGCCCCCCTTTAGGAGCAGCTGACACAAGACCTGGACTTTGGACCAGGAAACAGTATATGTCCTCTGAAAGGGCAGAGTCCATTGAACATGGGAGTGTATGATGTGTGGTGCTCCAAACCTTATTTTGGGGTGCAGAGAGCATGCAGTTGTTCCAGTTCCTTCTTCAAATCTTGTTTGCAATACAGGCTTGTTTGTGGCACTGCAAATACAAGCTCGGGGTGCGAGAACCTGTGTTTAGACCAGACACCACTGTATGTCTTCTTGTGGGGGGTAGTCTCCAGAGTGTGGGGATGTGTGATATGGGGTGGTCGAATTGTTGTTTTGGAGTGCAACTTGTCACCAGTGTCTGCCTGTGTGATTGTCCTGGGAGCATCCCACTTTGAAGCAGCAGGCACAAGAACTGGGCTTTGGTCCAGGATATAGCATATCTCTTCTCAAAGGACAGAGTACCCTGAACATGGAGGTGTATGATGTTTGGCAGTTTAAACCTACTTTGGGGTGCAGAGGGCATGCAGCCATTCCAGTTCCTTATTCAAATCTTCTTTGTAATAACAGACTTCTTTGTAGAACTCCAAATGGAAGCTTGTGGTGCTACAACCAGTGTTTGGACCGGTCATCATTATTTATCCTCTTCAGGGGATAGTTTCCAGAGTGTGGGGATATGTGATTTAGGGTGGTCCAAAAATTGGTTTGGGGTGCAGCTTGGCCCCACTTCCTGCATGTTCATTTGTCCTGAGGGCACCCCACTTTGGAGCAGCTGGCATAAGAACTGATTTTGGACCTGGAAATAGCATATGTCCTGTTGAAGGGCAGAGTCCCCTGAATGTGGGGGGTGTATGATTTATGGTGGTCCAAATCTTATTTTGGGGGTCAGAGCTTTTAAACTATCCTCAGTGTTTTTGTTATTATAACATTTTATTAGTTTTCAGAAAGAAGATTATAAAAAGATGGAGAGTATTACATTGTTTTCATACCTGTTCAAATTTATCATACATAACAGACTTTACTGATACTTTACCACATTAAAAACTATCATCTTAGCAACCCTATATATTAAACGCTATTCATTTCCTTTAAACTAACATATGTCTAAATAGTTTACTGACATTTCTACTGTATTAAAAAAATCTAAACAGTCTATTTTCCTTCATGCTTATTTTCCTTAAGGAGGGAAAACAAAGTGTAAATAGAAATAAACACAGGAAATATACCATTTTCCATTCTGACTTCATATTAAACTCTTAACCAAGATCCAAACCTAATTTTAGTCTTTCTTGGGTTGTTATAGTTGTAGAATACATGTTTTTACATAACAAAATTCATGTTCTAGTTATATCATATTTCCTGTTCTCTCAGGTCATATTTAAAAATCAAATGGGTACTTTATATTAATACTATCACTCTAAAAAGAGCAATATGTAAATGCAAAACAAAAAAAATTCTGGCTTCATATTGGAATCTTCATTGCAATCTATATCTTTTATGAACATTCCTAATGTTACAGCCAACCTCTTTAATGTATCTTAATATAACATAACTTCTTAATATAGATGTTAACATTCATGTCCAAATTTATAACATATTTCCATTTTTAGCTCATTTTGACAATTTGTTTTATGTTTATATTAACATTATATTAACATTCATCTTCTTACTATGATTTTAAAATTCAATTTCAGCTATATCTCGTTTTAGTCAGTTACACATCAACCAAAATACTCTGTGTCACTCTAATTATAATGCGTGATTCTTTTATTTTCTTTTTCTGTAGTCTTTTTTTCATTACAGTCATAATTCTGTGCCTTTTCTCTTTATATATGGAAATATTAATTTTTACTTCTTCCCATCTATATTCCATTGGGAAAATTTTCAGGCTTTTAATAAGTCTATTAATTGGTCCTGTGAAACTTCTTGTTTCCTCTTTGGGTAGAAAGATCAGTTCACTAAGTGGAATTTCTTGCACATTCACGCTTGCCAGTTCCAAAATTAGAAGGTTCATCATGGTTTTCATAGGTCTGTTGATTTGTCCTACGTAGCTTTTTGCTTCCTCTTTGGCTGGAGTCATTCCGTGGGCTGAATCATCTTGATTGAAGTCCTGTTCTTTGATTTGAATCTGGTGTCTCTGCAGGTCTTCCTTCTTATTTACAGTTTCCAGCTGACTGCTCTGCTCCTTCTCATAGAGTCTTTCAAAGGTTTCTTTCACCGCCCGTTGAATTTCATCCTCAATTATCTTTTAACTATCATCAGTGTTTTTGGTTAGATTAATGAATAAGTCACAAATAAGGAAGGAATAGGGAGCTGGAAACCAACTTGTCCCAAATTCTAGCAATCTATAGTAATTGCATGTTCTAATTGAATGGTCTAAGAAAGAATGTGGCAGAACCTCAATTAAACTGGAGGTACACATACAAGCATAATGAGATAGCAACTTGATCAATAGCGATTGAAAGTTAAGGTAATGAAAGCCCAACTAGTGTTCATAAATGTCACTTTTTGTATGTTTTTTTGTGATGCAGTCTGCTGTTCTTTGTTGCACGGAGAAAGCACTCCCCACAAATCCACTGATGATGATTAGGTAGGCAGGAGGACAATAGGCAGTGGGAAACAGAGCTCTCCTCCTCTCCTTTCCACTTTTCAGGTCCTTGTCGCAGCTCTTGTCCATTCTCTCCTCTCGCATTGAACTAAGTAGCACCCACTGATTATAATGGAGAAATTATTAGGAAAGCTTTTAGGTGGGACAAGTTTTGCCCCTTTCCCCTGAGTCATTATTATCAGGAGCTGAACTCAAACTCTGCTGTGTTCCATGACTTTACAGAAAGGGATGAGTAATGCAGAGCTGGGGGATTTTTGTGTAAGGAGGGACCTTCCCCCCCACCCAAGAGTTAGTCTTGTCAGGAAGGAAGACGAATTTTCTGTCTCAGCATTAATGGTTTTGCCTGCCAGAGCCCTGTTAATTTCCTTCTGTAGATGTTAATGGGAGCTATTCAGTGTTGTAGAATTAAACGAGTTGTCATACTGATGGGCATTTCAGCCCCACTATTTAGATAGTAATTCAAACAACCTCTGTTTGTCGAACTATTTTGGTTTCTGTTAGAGGTTTCTGTATTCTACACAGAGTTTTCCTGTTACTTTCACTCTAACCCTTGATTATGTTTGTGGCATATTGCTGTGTTTGTAATACTGCATTTTAAAGCAAAGATTTAGATTCATTTCTGGAATACTCCCTTTATACTGTATCTAAATATATATATAAAATCTGAAAAATATTGAGAAACTTTTTGGTATCGTGAATGCATTTTTGTTGTGAAATACAAATACATAGACTTGACTGTATTGTCCAGAATGGTAAAAACATTATGCAAAGAAAAAAAAATATCAGTTTTAACAATTTAATTGTGAGAATTCACATGTGCTGCTCTGCCTGTCAACTGCACTTTAATTCTGATAAGGATTATGGGTTAACTCCAGCCTCAGGAAATTTTCTAGCCTATTATATCTGCCTTGCTTTTGGGATGGGCAGTGTTGATCATTATTAGTTTTATTGTCCTCTCAGCCAAGGTGTTCTTTTTCCCAACTCAGAATATTGGGGGGCTGTAGCTGAGAGAGAGCTATCTGCTAGTTGATTTCAGGTGCTGGCTGAGATTTAGATGCATAGCACTGAGGCCTATGCCCAGCCTACTCTCTGATTGATTAGACCAGGGGTCATTTCCTGCAGGAGTGCACAGGAGCGGAGCTCCGGCAGTAAGGAGCCCAGGGGGCGAGCACATGCAACAAGCCCCACCCCTTGCTCCCAGCAGCCCTCAGTTGGGCCACAAGGAGCAAGAAGCAGCCAGGTAAGTTGCAGAGCCCCCCCCCCCGGCCCACCTTCAGGTACAAGCTCTCCCTCCTCTGTGAGGGCAGATCTGCGCGCGCGCCCCCCATAGCTAGCAGTCCAAAACAGTCCAGTGGCACCTTTAAGACCAAGTTTTATTCAGGTACAAGCTCTCCCTCCTCTGTGAGGGCAGATCTGCACGTGTCCCCCCCCCCCAAATAGCTAGCAATCCAAAACAGTCCAGTGGAGCCTGAGCGGTGGGTGTTGCCTTCTGACACACTTCCGGTGATGTCAGGGTGTGTGGCATATGCAAATAAGTTATACTAATAAGTTATGCTAATGAGCTCATGCAATTCTTTTTCTACGAAATGACCCCTGGATTAGGCTAGCTTTACGAGGGAAAAAAACTTTTGGCTTTTGTATATTTATTTTGTACATGCAAATACATTAAGATGTATTCCTTTTCATTATAGGTATGATGTTGATTCAAAGAGTCCCAACCTGTCAAAGCATGTAAGTGCTGATTTATTACATTGAAAATGTGTAAAACTTTAAAGTATGTATATTGTATATTGGTAAAATCCATGATGGTATATGGAAGCGTGTTATCGCTTATTGATTTTACTATCAAGCAAATTTGTATAACCTCATTATATTGTTATCCTTACAAGAGGTTCAGGACCAAGGGCTGCTGTGTCACACATCTCTTGCAAGCTGTGGCTGCAAGACATTGCATCAATTCCGATAGTGCTACATGACTACCAACTCAAATCACCCTCATAGAGGACAAACAAGTGATAATGTTGTGACACGCACCAACCAATGTAGCACAGTGATGGGATAACGCATTGCAATAAACCCATTCCACTGATATTGGCATGTTCATAAACTGCAAAGGGAACAGAAGAGAAAAAAATATTAGAAGGCATGGTGATGGTCCTCTCTGCAAATATTAGAGACTAGGCCACAAACTTGCTATTGCATGCTTCACATAATATACAGTAGCAACAACTCTTTGCAGCACCACAGGAATGGACTGGTCATTTCTGGCACCTCGCATAGTGAATGCATACTTTTGGACTTCGCTTAATTTCATTTCATGCAGGTTATTTCTGGTTTGGTTGAGGAAGAAAACTTTCTGTTTGGATTGCATTTATGGGAGTCATAACCAAATGCTGATGCTTCCATTAAATCAATGGTTCCCAAACTTCTTCAGGCCACTGCCCCCTTGTTTCCATAAACTCATGCCCAATACCCTCTCTTTTCAACCTGTCAACTAGTAATTAACAACCAAAAATCAAAAAGTTTGGCCATTTTACTTCAACGACTATATAATATTCTTATGTTACAAAGCCCAAAACTAAAGTTTTTATTTATTTATAGGTCTACCCTACCAAATTCCCTAACTTACTACAACACCACAAAGAGCAGTTTTTCTCCTTCCCTCTTATTCATTGGGATTTTACTTTTCTTCAAATTATCTTTTGAATTCTTCTGCTTCCTAATTTCAGCAGTATGCTCTATCCCATATACTCAATTGCCCTTGATAATATTTCAGCATTCACCGGATTTAGTCTGCACTCCCAATTAACTCAAATGTTGCCCATTATTACATTATTCTTAGTCAAATCCTTTTATCTTTCTCTTGTTACCATAATTCATTACAACAAAAAGATATATAGCTCTTGCCTCCTAATTCCCCTCCCTTTCTCTAACACTTCTTCTGCTCTTCTAAGTTCCATTAAGTGCCGGAAGTTTTTAAATTCCAGTAATTTTAGACCCAGATTCTGCCAGTTCCTTTCCCAACAATATATCATCATTCTTTTGTGACACATACATTTCTTTTTAAATCTTTTAAGTTTCTCCTTTTTTTTCATCTGGCATTTATTAAAATATCCCTTTTTCTGTTGCTCCTTCTCAGCTTCTTTTGAGTACCTAAAATTTTTGCCTTCATGTATCTTTAATTCTGGGTTCTGGCTTCTCTTCCATGCAAGATTTTTGGATCTTGTATTACTTTTACAGTTCTTTCCAAGTCCTCTTAGTTCCTTCTTTGTCTTAGTTTGTCTTTTTGGGGCATGTCTTTTTTTTGGTTGCGTTTCATATCTTAGGTCAGTCCCTGTTATTGACTGCTTTCTTGGGTAAAGTTCAGCTTTCTGTTGTGCCTCTTTCGTATATAATGATTGGTTACTTGCTGACTCCCTCTCCCGGTCTATTTCATATTGTTTCAACACAAAAGAGAATCGTTCAGTTTCCTCATTGTTTTCCATCTCCTCTTGGCTATCCTGTCGATCTCCAATTATATTTTTCAAGGCTGTTGTCATCGCATGTTTCAAAAAAGATTTAAACTGTTCCACAGTAGCACCTTCTAATTGCCATACTATCTCTGGTTCCTTCTTATCATCCAATTTTGCCGCCGCCGCCATTTTCTCGCTACACTTTAACAAGTTTACAAATAATCCATAAAACTTTTTAAGTAGCTGACCTCAAAGCCCACAAAGTTCTTTTTCATAGTTATCGGCAGTACTTAATTAGGTTAGCTGGTTTTGTTTTTTTTAAAGATCAGGTTTCTGTGTAATCTTACCCCCGTTTCACTAATCTTACCCCCGTTTCAGAACTTGAGTCCTTCCTCTCTCTTTCCGCAGCCGCTGTGTCCATATAGTTGAGGATATCTAGAGGGGGGGGGGATTTTCAGCTCCAAGTCTTCACTTCTTGCATGGAGTGCGTCGTAGAGTATTGTTTATATGAGGTACCTTTGTCTTAACATAAACTACTTTAAAAAGGCAGGTCGCTGCTTTAAGACACGGAAAACCGTGCTCTTCCCGATCTTCGTCCTTGCTTCGGGGCAAGCTGGCTTCACCTCCCGTGATTCGCTGTCATCGGGAGGGGCCAGCCGAGCCCCCTGCAACTTCCCCTCCCTCCAAGAAGGGAAGCCGAGCTCGTCCGCTCAAACGGTGGGCTCCAAAAAGGACGAAGGGGAGCCGGTCGGCTCGGAGCCAGTCCGAAACTCGACCGGACGCGGCGCCATCTTGCCTCTCTATTTAGGATCCACTGTTCAGTAAATTCTTAATGTGATGGATGGGTTTGATGAAGTGATACCTGTGTCCCAACATTTGGAGTCAATTTCTTTGCTTGGAGAGCTTGGATGACCACACTAAACCACATCCCACCAAATATGATATTTGAAATGCTACATGGAGCTTCTTAACCACTGTCCATTATGCTGGATTATTCTTTCTGTGACCAGAAGTCTTGCTAAGATTTCTTAAACATTGGCTTCAGCTCAGTGTCAGTTTGTAGCTCATTTAGTTCTTCATCCACTACCCAAACTTCCTCAGTATCTGAAAATATTTATCACCCAATCTGGAATTTCCATAAAAAGAAAATCCTCAAATCATGGAGCATATCCAAATGGTCACAAAAAATGCAAATGATCATCTTGTATCCCACCTCTAGCTTATCCAGGCTTGGAAACTGGTACAGCTTTGCAGAGGCTTATACTGCATTTGAATAGAGTTAACTTTGAAATAAATGTAGAAACAACAGATTTGGCCTTAATAGGATTGACATCATTTCCTTGCAACTGCAAATTCATTTCATTGAACTTTGCAAATAGTTCTGATAAATAAGCACTGATCTTTGAGTTCATCACTAAGCAAAGCATTTGTGTCTTTTACTCCACAACAGTGTCAAAAAGGTCATAGAAGCATCTCACACAGTTGCCTTTAGAACTTTAGAACACAGTTGCAGCAAAGGTTCAAGCTGTTGGTTTTAACCTTTAAAGCCCTGGGACCAACATACCTTCAGGACCATCTCTCCTAGTACGTCCCCCAAACAGCATTATGCTCTGTAGATTAATATCTACTGGTGATCAGGGTGTATGCCTGGCCTCAACTAGAGCCAGAACTTTTTCAGCTCTGGTACTGGCCTGGTGGAACAGTCTCCCGAGTATGATCCGGGCCCTGTGGGACTTAATGCAATTCTGCAGGGCCTGTAAAACAGATGTTACTCCAAGCCTTTAGTTGAGGTGGTGCAGTTTTGTTGCTCTGTTCCATCAGCATTGTTTCTATCTTGCGTTGATTTCATCTGCTCATCTCTCATCAGCTTTAGTTACATCTACTAGTACACATATAGGGAGCCTCCAGGAGCAGATGAGTTACTGGTGCCATTGAAAGTAGTATATTAGTATAAATTGAGATATTGATTTTAAAATGTTTTGAGATATTGATTTTAAAATGTTAAATAAATAAATAAATAATGTTCAAGATCTTCATTATTCTTAACACAGAGTTCCCGAAATAGTCGATTATTGAGGTCATGGGCTTTAATTTTATTCATTGCTGTCATGGGCTCTAATTTTATTTACTGTGATGACTTGTGCAGGTCATTTTTGCAACCAGATGTTGGTGATGAATGACACAGTGAATGGTAAAGACATTTGGCACTGTTTTTGTTTTCAAGTAAGCCACACACCCACGGTAGCGAACAGTCATTGATGGTGCTCCATCAGTTGGACAAGCAAGTATGTTAGTAAGCAGAATTTCCTTGTCTTTGAAAAACTGCACAACAACTTGAAATATTGATTCCCCTTTAGTATCAGTTCTTAGTTGCCTTGCAAATAACAACTCTTGAGCCAAACTGTCATCTTTTATGAAGCGCACATAAGTGAGAAGCAAAGATTAATTGCCCAGCAAAATTGACTCATCCAGCTGTAATGCAAATTATGTTGTCCTCAGTATGCAGCACAATGTATCTGCCACATTTTCAGCCATTTCATGGCTCTCGGTGGTGGTGGTGGTGGTGCTGCTGCTGCTGCTGCTCTTCAAGCTTTTTCTGTTATGGTAGATCTCTGGAGACTGCAACTCTCTTGAGGCTCTTTCTCAGGTCACTGTGTTAACCACTACATCAGTTTGGTGTAGTGGTTAAGTGCGTGGACTCTAATCTGGGAGAACCGGGTCTGATTCCTCACTCCTCCACTTGCACCTGCTGGATGACCCTGGGCAAGCCATAGTTCTTTCAGAGCTGCTCTTGAAAAGAGCAATTTCCTTCAGAGCTCTCTCAGCCCCACCTACCTCACAGGGTGTCTGTTATGGGGAGGGGAAGGGAAAGGAGCTTGTAAGCTGCTCTGAGACTCCAAGTGAAGGGTGGGGTATAAATCCAATCTCCTCCTCTTCCTCCTCCTCCTCCTTCTTTCCTTGGACCCAGATGGCTCCTGTCTTCTTTTTTTTCCTCCTCAGAATCCTCTCTTTTCCCTCAGAACTTTCCTTTGGCTTCCTTTCAGGGACAAAATACCTTTCCCCCTTACTCCAGTAGAGGGCCAAACCCACAGGGTTACATATATATCCTAGAAATATTAATATTGGGTGGGCTGCAACAAAAATAACTTATATAGCTAAAAAGCACACTTTATAATCAACAGGTTCAGTAACTGAAACATAGGAAAATAAATATCACAGACAATACTATTATTTTAAGGACTTACTACCAAAAACTTGAAAAAATGACAAAGAGAGAAAAACTCATGTGGTGATGACAGATTCTCAAACACACAGTATAATGATCTGACTAAATCTTTGGTGGTATATTTACCAAAAATTATGATAGTTCCCCCCAGATTTCAGCATTATGCATGGGCAGAAACGTGGAGTGCCATTGGCTACCATCTAGGCTCTGCCCTGGTCAGTTGTAAATAAGTGAACAACACAGTTGAAGGGGCCTAATACCCTGCCTCTTAGCTCCCTCTTAGATAATTGCACTGGCCCCCGGGGGGGTGCTACTCACTTTGAGAACTGCGATATAAAATGAACTTAGTTAAAAGCATGAGAAAATAGTTTTCAAAGGTAAGGTTTTTATCTCTGTTAATGAAAACAAAGCATGTATATGGTGGAATAGGATAAAGGATCAGAATAGTTTGATAGTAGCACAAATTATTCATTTTTTCCCTTTGTTCTCATAAAAATATTTGTTGGGTTTCTCATCTGTGTAAAACTGAATTTATTATCAAACCCAAATTTGGCAACATATTTGGCTTCAATTAATATGCCGGTAATATAAAACTTGGTAGTATCTTGTGTTTATTTTGGTTTTAATCTTTTTTCAGTGTCTTCCAGTGTGTTTATTTAAGAATATTTAAATGTCAATCTTATAATTTTCTAAATGGGCACTGGAGATATTGCCAAGAGACTTAAAAGTAGATTATAATGTTGTTGTTATTTATTCAACTTCTATCCTGCCCATTTCCCACAAGCAGGACTCAACTAAACAAACACGATTGTCTCAAAATGTCAGTTGATACTGAGTTGTTTCAAGCTTTAGGACATGTCAGTGCCAGAGTTTTGAATTGTCTCTTCAGATTTTGGTTTCACTCCTAAGACACTTGTTCAGAAAATGTGAAAGGCAGCCCTGACCTGGATAGCCCAGGCAAGCTAAGCAGGGTCGACTCTGGCAGGTACTTGGATTGGGAGACCTCCTTGAAATACCAGAGGCGGGAGGCGGGGGCAGGCTTTATGCAGCTACCTCTCTGGATACCCTCTAGGCCCCCAGTAGTGGTCACTCACCAGAGGTCACCATGACTTCCAGGTGCACACACTCTCACATGCACACACACACAATGCACATATAAAAAAGAAAAGAAAATGTGAAAGGCAGTCCACTATACACCTGTCCCGGGATGAATGCAAACAGATGCTATGTGGTACTATTATCTTCAGGCCATTCCCAGAAATATCTTCAGATAAAACAACAAATTTGGCAAATGGTGATACAAGTGCACCATAAATTCTAGAAATACCTCCAGCAAATATGTTGCTGTGAAGTGCAGCAATGGGATCCCTTCCTTTAATTTGTTGATGGGGGCTGTCACTGAATGCGTTTCTTACTCTTTCACCAGGATATTAAGCCTCCTTTGTCAGCAGCAGCAACAAATTAATCTGCCAACTGAAAGCCATTAGATACAGTTAAAACAAACTTTGTTCCTTTCTGTGTCATTCCTCTTTAACAGGATATATATTTATATTTGTACAGAAGAACAAATGGCTATATGTAAAATGAAGGGCCATATTAAATACATATTAGAGGCCTTGTATGAATGCTGATGTTTAAAGATGATTTTAGATGATTTTTGTAATTCAACTGTGCAGTATACACCCTGAGGAGAGCGCAGGAGATTTACACCAGTCAGACTATCAGTGTCATATACTATCTTAAATATTTCACCTGACATGAATTCAAAATTATTGTGTTACCCTCTCCTACTGCTTATGCCAGTGAATTAGCTGTCACTTATGCCCAGATAAACAGGCCGGCTGAAGACCATCCTTTGGCCAAACTGGAGTCAGACATGAGTGTAATTAAATCATTGCCCACTTCTCGGTTTCCTGACATTTTAGGAATGCAGCAAAGGCAGAAATATAGTTCATACAACGTCCTTCCCCTCATTTGTCTATTCTCATGGTTAAATGGAGGGTAAAAATATTAGTGGTTAGAGATGGCATGCATAACACAGTGTAAGAGCTTATTTCATTATCTTATTGTATTAGTAGAGCTTTAACATAACTATTATTTTAAAGTATGTATGTCTTCTGATTTTTATATTGGTAAAAAGGTTGTACCACATTGCACAGGTCTGTATTTCAGTGGGCATTTGATAGCTTTTTATGACTGTTTTTATTTTATACTAGCCTGCTACCCGTGCTTTGCTACGGTATTTAAGTTCCGTAAATCCAGTTATAATACTGATGATGTGAAATTGGAAATGTGACATTTATTGTAGGAATTCTAACAGAGAAGATTGTAGTGTAAGAAAGGAAGTGATACATAGGTACTTTTTTCTCTCTCTACTGAAGGACCTCTCTCTAGACCACATTGGTGGTTCTGCCCTCAGGTGCTAGGATGACCAGGCTGCTTGATGAGCTTATTCTGGAGCAGTCCACATAGAACTGTCCATTTAAGAAGCAGTCGTCTGTTAAGTCCACTCCTGCTAACTTCCATGAAAGTGATGGCCTCTCTACTTGTGTTCCTGGATTGTTTTGCTCATATAGAGACTGTGTTGTTCTGAGCACCTCAGGGTGATTTTGCTGGTACTTGGCCTGTGCAGCTCAGTGCACTGCAGGAGTGCTATGTGCAAATGTCTTTGCCGCATTCCTAAGTTGCCTTCTCCTTGTAAGGTTGGTGTATCTGGCTCGATATTTGCCAGGAGCTATCTTGGGGGCAGTGAGAGGTGTGAGGGGGAGTTGGTGTGAGGGAGTGGTGATGTGGTGGACATTTCTTCAGGTTCATGAGGGAGGCACGCATCGAAATGGCACCTAGAAATGTCCTTTACTATCTCCCCATAAACATTCATACCGGCCTGTCTGGTGTTGGGGGGATTGTATTTAAAGGCATCGGGGAGGCTGAGCCAGCAGCAGTGCTAAGGCAATCCTGCTGAGTAAACTTCTCCAGCGGCTGTAAGCATCCCACCTCCTCTCCTACACCTGACAGGCAGCTGCCTGTCGTAGGATGGGGAGGGGGGAGGAAGTGTAGGAGATGGAGGGGGGAGGAGCATTAGAAGCCACTGTGGAGGTGGGGCTGCACCCGACAGACAACTGCCTGTTACGTGTAGGAGGTGGGGGGAGTGTGTCGGAAGCCATCCCACCTCCTCTCCTACACCTGATAGGCAGCTGCCTGTCCAGTGTAGGAGATGGAGGGGGGAGGAGCATTAGAAGCCACTGTGGAGGTGGGGCTGCACCCGACAGACAACTGCCTGTTACGTGTAGGAGGTGGGGAGACTGTGTTGGAAGCCATCCCACCTCCTCTCCTACACCTGACAGGCAGCTGCCTGTCCAGTGTAGGAGGTGGAGGGGGGAGGAGTATTAGAAGCCACCATGGAGGTGGGGCTGCACTTGACAGACAACCGCCTGTTAGGTGTAGGAGGTGGGGGGAGTGTGTTGGAAGCCATCAGAGAGGCTGGGCCAGCAGCATTACTGAACCTCAGAGGTGCTTGTTGGCTACTCCCGATTTCCTCAACTGTCATTAGCTGTCTGCAGTCCCCTGTAACTGTTGACTTTTTTTAACCTCAGAACTCTGGATCTGCAGCTGACCAATCAGAGAGTGGGGGGTGCAGGGAGAGAGCTGCCTGACAGCCGCATAGGAATCAATGGGAGGAGCACATTTCCCCCCTTTTGACCCACTTAGGGGATCAAATTTCTAAAAATCCCTTCTTAGCAAGCACCTACACCACGGTGGGAACACTCTCCCCGGATTTGGTGTCTCTAGGTCCAGCGGTTTGGCCTGGGCGTTGATTGTACGGTGAGGAAGGAATATTAATTTCTGGAGAGCACAGAATGTGGTCATTTACCTAAAACATTTGCAAGATGCAAAAGAACATCTGTCTTTTTTATTAAAATACTTGCTCATGCTCATGCATACATTTTTTCTGTCCCTGTTCTTTTCTAAGAATTATGTCTTCCCTTCTTTTGTCTGCCTTAACTACAGTTTAGCATTATGTTAACCATGGTTAATACTAACAAATGTTATGCTGTAATTAGATTTTGAAACTCCAAGTTGCAGTAGGTTTGCAAACCATGGTTAGTACCACACAGAACAATAAGGAGGACAAACATTCCAGAGCAGAAAGAGATGGGAAGGGATCCCATTGCTATGAGATGTGCAACTTCACATCTGCACCGGGCTTTATTCAACAAATTATATTCTCCTTCCTAAATCTGTATTCCATTTGGGTAGATTGGAAAAATCTTGACCAGAGAGAACTTATTGAAGCTCTATGATTTTACATGTTATTGGTTTGCAGGATTTCTTAGGACAAGTGTTCTGTACCCTTGGAGAGATTGTTGGATCACAGGGAAGCAGATTAGAAAAGCCAATTGTGTAAGTATATTTTTAAAAAACAAGTTAACGCAGAATTTCTTTAACCTTAACAAATGGCTGCCAGCCTTTCCTTTGAGATACACAGCTCCTTACACGCTTTGGTGTTTGACAAATGAGAATTCTGGACACCCACTGAAGGATGACAATGTTCTTATCCGGTGATACCTTTTCCGAATTTGATTGTGATAGATTTGTATAAAATGTGTAATTATTTATATTATATGCACATGCCATGAAGTATATGGTAAAGTCTACAAATAGAGATGTAAAAAAATAATTTTGTTTCTTAATCAGCCATATTCCAAAATGGCAGTTGTTGACCCATTGCAATGCTTGACTTGTGATGATTGGTTAGTTAATAATGATTAAAAAAAGCTTTGTTGTGTAATCCCATACTGAGTTGTGTATCAATACTGTTTCGTTCCAGAGGAATTCCTGGGAAGAAATGTGGCACAATAATACTAACAGCAGAGGAACTGAACTGTTGCAGGGTAAACTTCCCATTTTGGGGTTCATTTTATTAAAATATACTATTTAACTCCTAGTTGGTATAGAGATCATTTGCACAGAGCGTACGGAACAGTACTTAATTTGAAAAGCTGATGGCAGGGCATTTGTGGTGAAAGGAATAACTATGAAACTGTTCTGTGTTTTCTTTTTAAAGAATTGCAGCTATATAAAGCCAATACAAAGTCATAGTTTTCATTGTAACCTTAGATAGTGATGGAGAAAATAAGGTCATTAAATGGTAGTCATATTTTTGTGAAGTAGGTTGAGACCTAACTGAATTTTGTTGTTCATTCATAAACTTTCTAGATCGTCATAGCCATCTGGCACACACATCCTCTGCTTTCCATCCATAAATCTGGAATAATGACTGTTTGCCTTCATTACAATAAACAAATATAAATAGCTTTAGGCCAGTGTAACTGATTGTATCCACAGTATGTACACAGCGTGTACAATTTCTTCTGAGCAATTTAATCGCAAAGCAGAAATCTGTTCTACTAGATACATTGCTACAAACTCATTGGTACAAACTCAAATCACCTTGCAGCCAAAAGGTAAAAACAGGGCTCCTTGAGCCAATGGAAATCCTCCATTGGAAATGCCTCTGTAGTGCTAATGGATCATGCCGATATTGTTCAATATATATGGTAGGCAGCACGAACAATATCTTTCATAATGGCAGTCTGAGTAAAAAGGTGAAAATAATGTAAGTTGAGGGCCCAGTAAGGAAAAAAATGGGGAAATCGTACCTCATTCTCTGAAGTTATGATGCTCAGATTTGAAGCTAGGACAGCAGGCCTTCTACCCTCCAGTACAACATAGGGAGAGAGAACTAACTATATTTCTGTGCTGTTTGGGAGTATTAGGGAATATTGGAATTGGGGATTTCCAGTCTCCAAAGTTCATACTCTTCTACACCCCTTTAAACTGCCCAAGTCTGCTGCCTTTGAGAAAGGATTAGGTTGGTTTTCAGAAAGTGGTTTTCCTTCAGATTACAGTTAACCAATTTAGACTGCCCCCTAGTCCTTTAAATTTAAAGGAATAGGGTTGGAGGATGCCAGCTGTCATTCTCCCATATTGGGGCTGAACTACAGAGCAGCTGTATGGAACAATGGCAGCTGTAAGGAACTTGCTTATCCAAGTGCTATAGGACCATGATACCATCGGAAGATGGCCTCTGCCCCTCCCACATTATTTTCTTGAGTGTGATTTTTGTCCCATTGTGTGGCTGTTCATTTAGCATTCATTGGCCCTGTTCAGGGCCCAGTGTCTCTGGTAATTTGGCACTTAGCTGCATGCTGAAGGGAAATAAGTTGCAGGCTGTTCATTTTTCTTCAGCATAATGACCTCCTGGCATACTGAGGGCTTGAACTGTAATTCTTCTCTCATGCTGCTAGGACTCAATGCCAGCCAGCAACATGCATACTCAGCCCCCATTTGCAGAGGGGGTTCCTCTTTATGAAAAAAAGATATGGAGAGAGAATCCCCCAGGTATACAGAAAAAGGGTACCTCTCTTTCTGGGCTGCTCTGTTTTGCCAGTTTACTAACTGGCATGAGACTAGCCCATTGTTAGAGGGAATAGTGGTTTTTGAAAGCAGAGAGTTCAGATTGTTTTTCTACTCTTCATATTATTTCCTACTTTTCATGCTCAAATTTAATGTAACCTTTAGTTTATGAATATGAACTCTAATGTGAAGTCAATGGAGCTGTAGCTGCAAAAGAAATCTCTGCCTTAATCTGTATTTCGAGTTTTATTTACTATATGGTTCAAGAAGTCTACAGTAATGATAGATTAAAATATGTTGCCTTCAACAACAGATTAAAATATTGATACGCAGAGTGAAAATGACACGTTACACAAGTCATGATAATATTCCCCTGCCTAGCTAGGGAAACAGAAAGAGCCATTAGTAGTATCTTTTTCTTTTGAAGATAGATCCGGGTAGTCAGCCATGTTGGTCTGAAGCAGTAGAACAAATGTAGAGTTCAGTGGCACCTTTAAGACCAACAAAGATTTATTCAAGGTATGAGCTTTTATAGAACAAACATAAACTTGAGAATTTGATACCATTTCTATGACATACGCTTTATATTATATGTAGTAATCTGTGCATTGCATGCTTCTCTTATTAGGATGCTGTACTGATGCAGTTTTGTGCCAATAAATTAGACAAGAAAGACTTCTTCGGGAAATCAGATCCCTTCCTGGTATTTTTTCGCAGCAATGAAGATGGCAGGTAGATACTTCTTTATTTTAGACATGTCGATTTTTGGTGATAAGTTGATGTCCGGGGCAGCCTCCAGGATCAGCCCAACACAGCTGGAGGAGAGGTGCTGCTGAAAGGGGTGGGCAAACCCAGCCTGCGAACAGGGAGGTGGTTGAGGCCCTGCCGTCCTTTCTCCCTTGTGACTGATGGAAGTGGGGAGGGGAAGGGGTGGAGTGGTGCAGATGGGCTAGCAGGGGATTGGATCTGGGATAATTGGACAGTGGAGGGAGGGCTCTTAAAAGAGGAATTCCTGTAATTGCTAAGGAGGAGGATTGTTGGAGGGCTCTAACACCAGAGCAGTCCAGCCAGGGTTAAGAGGGGGTACTAGTGCTGTCAACCTCCTCTCTCAACCACATCTGAGTTTGACCAGGAAAGGAAGAGGTACTGCCTTGGCCAATCAAGATTTACAGATATTTTACCTCTGTGCAATGACAGCAGCTTCTGGAACTGCTTTCCATGGATTCCATGCATTCCCCTTTTTATCTTCCACTATACCTTTTATATTCGTTAACATAAACATCAACCATAATTAATACCTCTTTGGCATACTAGGGTTGGTTGTAGATGAATTGCTGAGGAAAACACACTTAGTGCCTCCTCTGCAGCCAGCTGTTTTAAGGAACATTGGTTGGTACTCCCGGGTGCTCATAAGAAGACAGTATATCTGCAGAATCAGAGACCGGTCTCCCTCTAGTCCAATGCTTTTCTAACATTGGTTATCCAAAAGCTTCTGGGAAGCCTCTCAAGCAAGACATGAAGACCCTCCTCTGTTGTTGTTTCCTGTCCCCAACAAATGTTATTCAGACGTGTACTGCTTCTGAACATGGATAGGTCATTTAATTGTCCTAGCTAATAGCTGTTAATAGGCCTGTTCTTTGAGGATCTAAACAGTAGCCATCACCAAATACTATCGCAATACATTCTGTAAGATAATCATGTGCTGTGTAACCATACCACCTTTTCTGTATCCCATATGCTTTGCCAGTGTGAGTCAGTTGTCCCATGTAGTTTAGCCTTTCCTAATAGAATGGGTGCACCAACTTCTCAATCATTTTTGTTATCCTGTTCTGCTCCTTTTCAAGTTCCATTGTATCCCTTCGGAGAAAGAGTAGCCAGAATATTTTTAGCATAATAGGCCACACCCCTGACAGTGCAGCTCATTGGCATATTAGGCCACACCCCCATGACTTCTCTTGGCTTGCCTGGACGCCCTGCAACTGTGGGGAGCCCGGGCAAGCTGGCCCTTGGACAGGCCAGGGAAAGCACAGGGAGGCATTTAAATACCTCCCTGATCCTTCCAGGGGGCCCCCTGGCCCGCCCATCTCGGAGTCACTGGGTGGGATCACTCTCCAGGCCTTCCCTCTGTCACCACGCACGCAGAGGTTTTGGCTGTAGTGGGCGTGGCCAACTCTGAAGCCAAACGGAACTCCGTTCCTGTGTGTTCCTGCCCAAAAATAGCCCTGTTTTTAGGCTTCCCAATGCACATCTGGTTATTTTATTTCCAGTTCTTAACATTGTTATGTCTGCTCAATAATGCCTCCAAGTCAAATCCAAATTGACATCTCAGCCAAATAGCAGTTCAAACACATTCCTACAGCTGCATTCACACCCTCTTCCTACATCCAGCTTATATAACCTCTTCCCATAACAACAGTTCTCTTAAAGGAACATACACACACCTACACCACAAACATAAATGCTATCTTTTCAACTGCTACCTCCCACTAAAGTGATATTTTTCATTAAGCTGTCTATCTACTGAGGCTTCTAAATTTTATTTCCTGGAGATCTGAAGGTAATTTAGATCTTGTCAGTTAATACAGGTCTCAGATTCCCCCCCCCCCCCGGATGTATGTAACATTACTTTTACTTATACTGAACCTCTTTTGCCAGTTTGTTGTCCACTCATTGCATTTGGCAAGGCACTGTTTGTAGCTCTTCACCATGTATAGATTCTCATCATTGTGAATAATTTTGTGTCATCTGAAAACTTTTATATAATTCTGCTCAGGGTTGACTTCAAATTGAATATTTCATGTTGAATACTACCAGTGCTGATGCAGATCCTTGTGGTATTGACTCCCTAATGGTTTTCCTCTATGAAAACTGTATTTTGTACCTGTTTTCTGTAACCAGTTACTAATCCATGAAGGCCCATCTTCTTATTTCTGTACTGCTTGGTTTACCCTGGACATAATTAAAAGCTTTTCATAATTCTAAGGAAAATATTTGCTAACCCCATTTTTGCTGAGTCTCAAAGAATTGTAGAAAATTCATAAGGCAAGAAGCCATTCCCAGTTCTGTTTTTTCTTCACCTTCAGTTTATGCAGGACAGAAATTAGGTGAATGGAACTGCAACTTCCTGACTCTCCTTGCCTCCCTTTTTTAAAATTAGTATTTATAGAGTTTAACCTAGATGAGATGCTGGGAAATCCATGAATGGATCTCTAGTGCAGTACATTTTTTTCTGAATTAATAACGATCCCATGATCCCCTACTGTCAACTGGGGTGATGATATGCATAATAAGGGGTTTTAACTTCATCCCTATGTTGACCCCTTTTGGAGAAAACATACCATTTGCCAATATATTCCCTGTATGGTTTCTCCAGTGAGGC
>NW_015167553.1:810064-826978 GCF_001447785.1 Gekko japonicus
TCCCTTTGAGAGCTCTTTTGATTTTGCTGTTGATCTTATTTTGTTATTGCTATACTATTGTTGTTTATAATTATTGTAGTAATATTTTAAATAGAGAGCACAGCATTCTCCACTTAAATAATTTTTACAAAATGTGTTGATTTTTTTTGTTTTTGGTTTAGTTTTACGATCTGCCACAAGACAGAAGTTGTAAAGAATACATTGAATCCAGTTTGGCAGGCATTTAAAATATCTGTCAGAGCACTTTGTAATGGAGATTATGACAGGTAAGGTAAAGACTGAAATTTTGTGCAAGTATGACTCTGTTACCCTGAAATCATATAAGCAAACTTTTGTAAGATTTGTGATCCTTTGATTTAGTGTAATCCTTTTGGCAGGCATAGTAACAGTTCAAACTTTAAAGTTTATGTTAACATCTTTATTATTCATTTAGATGAATGTTTATGTCAGGAGGTACAAAAAGTAGTAGTATTTTCAATATACTAAAAGGTCCTACTCCTTCCACAAGTGATTGACAGATAGAAAGCAGAGTTTCCGGACACAAGGAATCACTGCTACTAATGCACTAATAAAGCAGTTACTTTTCTGCATCACTGAAAAGCAAACACTGATGACCATTCTTTCTGCAAGAAAGCATTTCCTGTATACTTTAACATAGCATAGAATTCATGGGGTAATATCGGCCTAAGAAGTATTTAGCAGCATGTACTGGTCATTTTCCCCATCCCATAAGGAACAATTTATTGTGTGAGCATCAAGTGAAACCATATTCCCAGTCTTGTCTATTTCATGCTCAGTTCTGCTGTTCTACATATAATTACACTCACCAGGGTGCTTATTGACATTGCTACTACGTACCATATCTTCTTCAGCTGATCTTCTCCCTCTTCCCTTGTTGCCGGCTTGGATGGGAAGCTGCAGGCCACACCATAAGCCAGTTAATGGAAGACAAAATGTTCAGAGCATATTGAACAGGCTGTATCTTACCAAACCAAAGCACTCAGAACTAAGCAGAAGAATTGGCACAATGAATAGAATTCTTGTGTTCTAGCCAGCCTAATGGCTGCTCTCTCCTCCTCCTTTTTTCATAGTGAGTGGAAAACTTTTTTTGTAAAATATAGTAAAAGTTTAATTATAACACTCTTTTATAGGTCAAGGTGTTTATAGATTATGCTAAATACATGTTGTAAGTCCAGTTATTACAGAATCTTCAGGATAATTGCAATGTTTCATTATTTGGCCTGGCAAATGAGAAGTTGGGCTGCGTGGATTCTAATGAAGATCTGCTTAAAATGTATGTCCTATTGAAGCTAGCATGATTTGGTTCCACCTTTCATTAATATCCCCCAGTTCTACCTTCTCAAAGTAAAATTATTTTATGCATGCTGCTGGAATCTGACTTGGCATCTTATGTGGTTTGTGGATCAATATTATGATCCAGGCAAGGATAAGAATTGTTTCATTACTATGAGAATTCATAGAGAGAATTCAGCTCCAGTTGTCTGCTTTTTGCTCACAACTGCTTGATGGTGGGGAAGGAGCAGTTGTACCACCTTAAAACCACATTCAAATAAGGTGGTCAGATGCCATAGTGACCTTGGAGTCACCACTAAATGGCAATAAAATGATGCAGACAGCCGATGTTGAGATGAAACAATAGGAGAGTGGACGTGGCATGAAATGCAGACAGAAATTTGTGAGACAATGTGAGATCATTGGCACAATGGTGGGACATATGAATGCAGATTGGACCACTGTTTGTACCTGAGACACCTGAGCTTCCTTATGCAGTAACTTACGGAATTGAAAATGATGTTTTATGAAATCTAGTCAGACAAGCTGATGCTCTCATCTGATTTAGGCCTGGGCAGAGAATCAAAGCAGTGTCAAAAGATTTTTGCTAGTGGTGATGACTAATTCACTGAAGCATTCCTTCGAGAAAGCTGCCTTTCATCACATCACAATCAATTCAGCTCAGAACTAGAACAGACAGCAACCTTTTCTGAAGAGATCTGTGAATCTGCCACCACAATATAAGACTTTACTCACATTTTTAAAAAAAACATATTAATTCTCACCTGTAATCAAGCAGGTTTGTATAGCAGTGAATGGCATTTTTTCCATCCGTGGTAGCTACTATTTATTCTAGGGACTGACTGAAGATTTCGCAATGGCAAATAATTTGTTTCTGCTTGCAAAAAAATGCTTCTGTCTGCAAAACAAATACAGTGTTTTTGTTTAAATCCCATTTAGTGTTTTACTGAAGTCATTCTCATAGTTATTGAGTATGCTAGCAGCTGTACTCTTGTCTTTTTGTTATATCTGCCTATCAGTCACCTGTGGAGAGAGAAATTGTTAGTTTGGATAAATGGCCCTGCATTCACAGAAATGTATTTTACAAGTAGAGGAAGAAATGAAAATATTCTGCACTTGATGCAGCTGCTAGTGATGACAACTTGATTAATGGTTTTTTTTACCCAATACTTTTACATGCACTATCATGGCTTCTGTGCAGGCACATACTGGGACTGTGTGTGCACAGGCCAGCCGTGGAAAAGATTCCCAAAGCGTTCTAGCTTTCTTTCTACTTCTGAGGAAGTCTAGCCCCTCCTCTCTTTCATGCTTTCCCACCAAAACCATCACAAGACCAGAAGGAGGAACATTACTTCCTCAGTTCTCTTTTTGCCACTGCAAAGAGAGGATCCCCATTGCTGTTCTCTTGTTTTGATTAGTTTTTTCATCAATACTCATTTTAGTGAGGAGCAAACTACCTTTAAAGAAGAAAAGTTTCTGGCTTTCTCCTTCGTCATTATGGCTCAAAAGGGGCCTTCTCAGTATTGTGCTGACTGGCTTTAAAACTATGTTGATTAATGCTCGTTCTCTGTGCTTTATCTGCCTGGGGGAATCACACAGCAGAGCTGCCAGCTCTGTCACTAATTTACCCTGAGGGCATGATTGGATAGAGCTGGATTCAAAAGGGCTCTTTTTCAAAGGCTTTGACCACACATTAGCCTGAATAAAGGCACTTTTCCTGTCTTTGATGAGGTGTGGTCTGACAGAGCCTTAGATTCACTGGCTCTTTTCAAAGGATTTGGCTGTGTACCAGCCTGAATAAAGGGACATTCCCCTCTTTGGCTGTGTCAGCTCTGAAGGGAGAAACTGGGAGGTGTTGCTTAACAGAGCCTCAAACTGGCTCCTTTCTAAAATTTTGGCTACAGGCTGCCTGACTAAAGGAATCCTTGTTGTGGTCTCTGTGCATCACACTGATGGAATTAAGGTGCCTGCACTGACCCCGATCGGTAAACTCACAAGCTCAGCAGAGAAGAAGTTTTCGTGCCCTTCCCCTGTGTCATGTACAGCAACTCCCCCAGTGCATGTTCACAGTGCTGGGGCGTGGACATCCCACCATTTCGCTTCTAACCGCCACGCAGATCAGACAATCTTCATCGCTCTGGTTGATAACCTTACCTTCTTTGCCTCTTCAGTTTTTTCTGCTCAGCTCTTTCCTTCTGTCTTCAACCTTCCGTCTTCTCCTTCATTTTCCTCTACCCCCAAAAAAGCTGTCTTATCTATTTTATTAAATTTTTATCCCGCCTTCCCCGCCAAGGCAAGCTCAGGGCGGCTTACAATACATACACATACATACAAATAGATGCATACATTAAAACTCCACAATATACTAAGAACAAAATAAGTTAAAATCCCAATATATAAAACCATTACTACTCAGAGCATAAACATAGTGCAGGATGGCGGCATTTTCTCAAAATTTGAATGGTTTCCGACCCCTAATCCAGGCTGTTAGTCATCAGGTTGGCAGTGATGTTCCTGGACAGGAAGACACAACAACAGCCTCACCACTGCATTCTGCACAAGGGCGCCCCATGTAGAGAGCATTGCATTAATCCAATCTCGAGGTGACCATTGCACGGATCACTGTTGCCAGGTCATTGCGTTCAAGGAAGGGAACCAACTGCCTAATCAGCCGTAGGTGGTAAAAGGCAGACTTTGCAGCGGCTGCTACCTGGGCCCCCATCGTTAAGGAGACATCCAGGAGCACTCCCAAGCTCCTAACCTCTGGCACTGGCACCAAAGGCGCCCCATCGAAGGTCGGGAGAGGGATCCCTAACCTTGGCCCACTCTGACTTAGGCACAGGACCTCTGTCTTTGTCAGATCCAGTTGACTCAGTCTAAGCCAACCAGCCAAGGCTTTCAACTCCAGGTCTAGATCTCCCGGACTAGAGTCTGACTGGCCATCCAGCAACAGATAGACTGTTGCTTGGGGCACTCCACAATTTAGTGGGTGCTTTCTGGATAGCTGTTCCCCACTGGCCACTCTTGTCCCCAGCCCTGAAGGAATGAGGAGAGCCACTGCAAGGCTAACCCCTGGATCCCGGTGTTGATCTCAGCTCAAGCCCTCTTGCTAATGCCTGGTTCTAAATTCTGACATAGGCTGCAGTCAGACGGGAAGTTTGGCCTGATATAGTTGTTTTTCCCTAATGGATTAAACCGGCTGGTTCACAGAGCCACATCTGGCAGCCATTCCCCAGTTGTACTCATCCCATTGTAAGATGGGTTGGAGACAGAGTAAATAGACACTAGCTGAATTCCAGTGCTAACAGATCCCTGTGCATTTATCCCACGTTTCCAGTGTGTGTTCAACCTGGTTTGGAAGTTTGAACCTTTATTCCAGTTTCGCTGTTCTGTTTTTTAAAATGGTAGAGCATATGCACATGTGTGCATATATGCACCCAATAATATTTTTTTTTAAGGTCAAAGTTGTGGGGGTTTTTTAAACAAGGACCAGACCGTGTGCTCTGTGGTCGACATGCAGCACTAATCTGAATCAACCACAGAAGAGGATGATGTTGAGGGGCCTGATAGTTAAATTAGACTGACATAATAATCAACAAAGGGAGCTCACATTCCAACTTGATTGTTCCACCAGACAATCCCGAATTATGTATGATGGTTGAAGAAATCATAAGTAATGTCGAGAGCATTACCTCAAATCATCCCAGTATCAAAGCACTTAAAGCGTGATGGTTTCTAAACCAGCACAAATTCAGGGAAGTAAATTCCTTGGAAATTATATCTTGGAACATAGCAGGCTGGGCCTGATTTAGAAGTCTAGCTTATACGTTCTTCCATCAGAGTTATGATATTCTTTTGTTCCAAGAGACATGGACAGCAAATGATCTTCTAATTGATGGAATCACGGAAGAAGCGCGTGGTGCGGCTGGATCAGGGTGGGAGTCTGTCCGAAAATCCCCATCACAAAGTGCAACAGAGTAATTATGGGTGCACCCAAATTGCACTGACTTGCCAGTCTGTCTGCAGCCATAGTCACTCAGCATTGATACTTAATCCTAAGGGGTTTTCAGCACAGGTGTTTTTTCAAGCAGAGGCAAGGCTTACTCTTGCCATCTCTATGGGGAACTTGGAACTGATCACCAATAATGCTTTTTGGAGGGAAGCCTGAGTAGTTTGTCCCTCTTCTCAGTTACGTGGTAGCCTATGGAACCATCAATGATGGTTTGGGGCTCCTTGGCTGCTTCTGCTTTTCAATATCGATGATAAACCTACATCTCTGAGTCCAGTCCTTTTGTAAGTATTTTCCCATTGGTTTCATGTATGCCTACACTTCTTTCTACCAGGGAGTGGCAGTGACTCTTCACAGTTTTCCTTAATCTCACTGCTGCTTCTGGGATAGAGTTCTTATTTCAGCTGGGTTTAGACCGTCTCTGGAGTCATTCCTGTGTGACACCAGTGTGCTATAGTGATTAGAGCATGGGTGTCAAACATAAGGCCCCGGCCCCAGAACTGGCCCATCCAGGGCTCTTATGTGACCTGTGAGCAACTGGTGCAAGGGAGGGAACAGGAGGCTGCTTGGGGTGGGGGTGGAGTCACTCCGATTGTAGCTTCAGCATGGCAGAACAACCTCATCTGCAGCAGGCAAACAGAACCACTTCAGGGACAGCCTCACTGGTAAGTTGGGAGTCACTGCAGTCACATTCATACCTCTCCACTTGACCTGCATCTCCGGGGATGCCGTCCAGGATGGCCACAGGGATCAGCGTTTGCACATGGGAGGGTGCAGACGATCCTCTGTTGGGGCCTGCTGGCAGCCAACTCCGCCACCTTATTCATGCCTCCCCATGTGGCAGCTGTTCTTTGCCCCATGAGGGGCATTCTTTGGCAGTTTCTTCCACACATCAGGGGCCTAGTCCTGCCACAGAGCACATGACTCAGTGGCCAAGCCTTCCTCCCCCATGGACTATTCAGCACATGGCCCAGCCCAACAGATCCAGCCCTCATAACAAATGAGTTTGACACCTCTGGATTAGAGTGTTGGCCTAGGAACTGGGAGACCCAGCTTCAAATGACATTCTGCCTGCAAAACTTGCTTGTGACCTTGGTCCCGTTGCATTCTCTTGACTTGACCTGTCTTGCAGGATTCTGATGAGGATGAAATTGAAAAGTGTAAAATGTTATAAGCCACTTGGAGTCCCTATTGGAGAGTAAGATGGGGAACAGATAAGTTTCATGCCCATCTTTGATATGCAAACTCTCATTAAAATCAGCTGGTTACAACCCCTACTGCAATAATTCAGCAAATATATGCTTGAATCCACTGGTCATCTCTGTTGTTGTTGATAGTCTGCAGGGTAAATAGCACTTCATCTCTAATTCAGCCATTGGGGAGTGTGAATGCTATAAACTGTTACCTTGGGTGGGAAGTGGGATTTTTCTGATGCACTTTCCCTTTAAGATGCTAATCAGCATATCAATATGGCCCTTAACCTCAACCTGGAGCATGAAGAGTATTGACCAAAATGTTATAAATTGAGGCCATTCAGCATCTCCAATGACAGTTTGCCTCTGTGTATAATAAAACAATAGGCCAGTAACACTAACATTTATTTTAAAATAAGCTTTTGTCAGTCCAACTTCTTCAGATATCTTCAAGTGGATAGCCGTGTTGGTCTGAAGCAGCAGAACAAAGTTTGAGTCCAGTGGCACCTTTAAGATCAACAAAGTTTTATTCAAAGGATAAGCTTTCGTGTGCAAGCACACTTCCTCAGACATAGTGAAATAGTATTTCCTCAAGACCTACATACAGGAAGATAGGGGCAGCTATCAGGATGCACCTTGGCTCTGACTGGCCCTTCCTGATGGCAGTCTGCCCTAGAGAAGCTCAGAAAGTATGGAGACAGTGAATAATCCTGGAGGGAGAACAATGGCTCTCTGGGCCCAGGTGTGTTAAGTCAGGGAGTGGCTGTAGAGAGAAGGGAAAAGAAGATGAGGGCAGAGCTCAGTTCAAGGGCCAGGTGGGAAGCTGTGGCTATAAATAGGGAGGAAGAGGAAGTGGGAGGAGGCTGGCTGGAGCAGAAAGGGGAAGAAGGAGGTGTATTGTAGCATCAGAACTCTTCTCCTGTGTAACACATAGGAGGTAGGTAACGTGAACCATACCTTCCAGTTTGATGAATGAAAGTACCTGCACACGGAAATAGTGGCTGCGGTGCTGATTTCAAGACCCTGTGGACTCCAGGTATGATGTTCCTCTGTTCCCAAAGTGCTACAACCACTCGCAGGTTTCCTACTATTTTTTTCACATCTATGTCACTTTGTGAGCCCAAGATCTTCCCCACCTCTCCTCTGAAGGGATGTCATCAGTCTTCTAATTAATTAGACTAGTCACTTCAATATTCTCCCTGTGACAGAAAAAGGGTGCTGTTCTGAATGTTTCGTATGTGTTAAGATGGGCACCTGAAGAGGCCTACATTTAGGTCCAGGTCATCTAACTATGTGTATTATAGTCTTTAAACTTTTGTTTGGCTACCTTATTCATAGACGTCTCTGCCCTTCCACCAGAAAGTGCTGTTGGGGGTGGAAGCTGACCATAGCAGAATCCCAACATTCCCCTTCATTTGGAATTATGCTTTGGCTGTTCTGTGAAATGCATGGTGATTAGGGTAGCTCATGTTAAGTAGCTATATTGTTTTTCTTGCTCTGTGGATAGTTGATCCTTTTCAGGGCAACCCTTTTTATCCTATTGACTGAGGTTCCCTTTACCTTTCTCAGTCTTTAGTCGATCCTTATTTTGCTAATATTGTTAGTTTTTTAAACTTCTACAGTAGAGATTTCTGGCATTTTTATTTATTTGGGTTCTAGCCCACCCTCCACGACACACAGGCTCAGGGTGGGTTACAACTAGGGATGTGCAAAAAAAAAAAATCGGCCCAATTCGGGGGTCATTAGGCCAAATTTGGCCGAATGTGATTTGGCCGGCCGAATGACCCCCGAATGCCACTTTTGTCCGAATCGGATGCACATCCTTAGTTACAACAGAGGAATAAATACATAATACAATATTTAAAATATAATTATTAAAACCCAATTAAATAAAATCCATTTGTGATGGATAATAACTATCGATGGCACCATTCAACCACTCTGTCTCCATCCACTCCCACCTAAATTCCCCAAGAGCTGTGGGTGGATTTTTACATACATGTATGTGATACCATGACAGAATTTGGTTTTTGGGGTATATTTCACCCTTCAAGGCATGCCAAGATTTGTTTTGTTTCTTTCCAAGAGAAAGCTAATGTGTATCATTCTGGTGGTCTCAGCACTGCATTTTTCTTATAGTATTCAATTTGACTCTGAGCCTCTGGAAGTTAGTGCCCTTCTAATACCTTGGCAACGTAATCTGTTTTTATGTTTTTCCTCTGGCCATTTTGCTTTGCATATTGCTCTGCAAGCTGCACGTGGTTCATTTCTGGTGCCTGCTGTCCATTGGGGCTGCTTCACTGCTTTCATTATTATGGCACAAATCTGCTTAATCTCACTGCTGCTGACAATTTTGGCAGTTCTGATAAGCTCCTTTCCTGCACTGTGGCAGTAGTCTCAAATTTTTCTGAGTGTCAAGTGGCATTCCTTTTCTACTATATCTTACACCTCTAAGTAGAAAAGAGTCTCTACTGACCTTGTAACAGGGTTTGGACCTTGCTTCTTATGCTGTCAATTGTGTTTTGAACACTGGTTGGGACTCAGATGCTCTAATTTTTCCTCTTCCTTACTGGATTTCTAAGCAGAGGTATAACACCTTGTAGATTTTTTGTATTGCCTTGGTGCATTTATAACTTTTTTTTAAAGTATGCAGCACTTCCAACTGTGGAATGAGGACATTGTGGGTTCTAACCTATGCTCTCTCCATTCATGAAGTTTCACATTGTTAGGGTATCTGATACCCTGGCTAGGATTCTCTATCAGGGATTATCTCTTAGTCCCCATGACTGACAATGCTGTCCTTACGCTTCTTTCTGACACCAAACATCTGTGCACTCCTTATACTTTTCTTGTGTTTTGGTCTGCTAGTGACCCAACACTACTTTGTTTGGGTTTTATCAAACTCCCAGAAGGACTGGTCAACAACCTTGCACAACCTGTCCTTGTGGATTGTTAAAGGCTGTCACATTCTGTCCTGAGTGCATGACTGTTCAATGTTTACATATTATGGCTTTCTCCAACAGAGTGCTGTTTTTCTTCACCACGTTCCTGCATGTATTTCAATTAGGACCAGGGGTCATTTCGTAGAAAAAGAGGTGCAGGAGCTCATTAGCATAACTCATTAGCATAACTTATTTGCATATTCCACACACGCTGACATCACCAGAAGTGTGTCAGAAGGCAACACCCACCGCTTAGGCTCCACGGGACTGTTTTGGATTGCTAGCTATTGAGGGGTGGGGACATACGTGCAGATCTGTCCTCCCAGAGGAGGGAGAGCTTGTACCTGAATAAAACTAGGTCTTAAAAGTGCCACTGGACTGTTTTGGGCTGGGGGGGGGGGCTCTGCAAGTTACCTGGCTGCTTCTTGCTCTGACTGAGAGCTGCTGGGAGCAGGGGGTGGGGCTTGTTGCATGTGCTCGCCCCCTGGACTCTTTACTGCCGGAGCTCCACTCCTGTGCGCTCCTGCAGGAAATGACCCCTGATTAGGACACTTGTAGAGACCTCCTTGCTCCTTTATAAAGCAGCTCCTTTATAAAGCAGCATCAATATGGGATGCTAAACAACTGTTGGGTAGATTCAGGTGAGTAGTTGTGTTGGTCTGAAGCAATAGAAGAAACCACTGGACTCAAACTTCGTTCAGCTGTTGGAAAGGCAGTCCTGCTCCTATGAGAGCTTCACACCCACCTCCTTCAGTCAGTGAGGACTGCACAGAAGTCTGATGATGAAAACAGGGTTGCACTTACCTGCAACTGTTATTCGTCAAGCAGTCTTCTGTGCAGGCACATGTCCCTCCCTCTTAACCTGCTGTGAACCTTAGTAGGGTCTCCAGCAGCAGCATGGAGAGAACTGAAAGAGTAGTGCCCTTCCCTTTGGTCATGTGATGGTTTTGGTGGGAAATCACCAGAAGGAGGCGGGGCACTCCTAGTCTACTAGAAAGCTTTGGAAAGCTTTTCTGCAGCTGGCCTTTGCATACACAGTCCCAATGTATGCCTGCACAGAAGACTTTGATGAGCAAAAATTGCAGGTACGTACAACCCTATTTTCTACTATACTTCTTCCTTAACTATACATTCTCATTGGGTTAGATCCAACAGAAGTTTCTGTTGGTGAAGAGAGGGAAACACTTTTCTCTGATTGCCCCTTCCAGCAGCTGACCTCCACCTCCCCCTATTCCTGTGGGCCCTGTCTGTTTCAGGGGGCATTTTATGCTGTAGGCAGAGGCAGGGACATCCCATTCTGCTGAAAAGATTCCCTTCCATCAGTAGAGATTTTTCATAGGATCCAAACCATCAACTTTATTGCTTGCTTTTGAGCAAAGAGAAAAATGGCTGTGAACTTCCTATTTAATCATTAGGTGTGAAACAGTACATTTCACACTAGGTCCTTAATAAAAATGCATTACCTTTGACTATCTGAATACAATTTATTTCTGTTGTCAAGGTTTTTCTTATTTATTTGTGAATAGCTTTTCTGTTTGTTTTTCCTTTACAGAACAATTAAGGTAGAGGTATATGACTGGGATAGAGATGGAAGGTAATTATCTTATCGTGCATCACTATTTAGCAATACTGAAAAGGATTTTATGACTAAATCCTTTTAAGTCCCAAGAGTCTATAACAAAGTATTTGCCTCCTAAATATTTAAAATATTTTGACTTCATTGGCTACGTTTGTCATGAAGGCTTTGTAAGTTTGGAGTGTCTTAGGATAATTAATATTTGTTTGGTTTTTAATCCAGTGTGGATTTTCCTCCATGAGTTTTTCTCCCTGCAGCCATGGAAGTGAACCAAAGGATCTTTATTTTAGCCTCTGACATATTTATCTTCTGTCTATGTGTATGGTTAGCTCAACCGATTCATGTTACCATCTTACACTATCCCAAGCTAAACGTGCAATCAGCTCCAGAAGCAAGGGGTGCTAGTTCCTTTCAATCTTTTAATAAGCCCCCCAAATAGATCTAACCAAAAGTTACTGTTGCAATTATATGAATGTCATAACTCTGTATCAGGAAAGCTGTTATAGCACTGACTATATCAGAGGGTCTGATTTAGTGTTAAGTCCACAAGAAGTAGTCATGTTAAATATTTTATCATACAGGAAAGTGATATCTTTAAGATGGTATGAGTTTTAGCTATGGGCTTTCTGCCATATTTGGTAGTTTCCATTATCTGTGTTTAGATGGATCAGGAAGAGGGATAAAAACATGATCAGACAGACTGGACAATTTTGAATTAAGTTCATTTTCCAGCCACATAGGTTTTATGAACTATCTTTGTCAAATCGATTTGAGGCTGTAGAGGGGGTGTACATGACTTGGCACCTCCTAAATGTACCAGTGATGGCCTGTAAGACCAACGGTTGGAGATTATGATTAAATAGCAAAGCCTTCTGCCTTCTACTCCATACAAGGCAAATATCTCTGCATGGTTTCTTGGGAACTATCAGATAATCTTCTCTTTCCACCTTAACATACACAACATGTTAGAGTCCACTGGCACCTTTAAGACCAACAAAGATTTATTCAAGGTATGAGCTTTTGTGTGCACGCACACTTGATCAAATACATTAGAACGGCAGTCAAGGTTTAAACTTATAGCCAGAGAATGAACATCAAATGAACATGTAACATGATGATGTTCAAGATATGCAGAGTGACACTAAATAACAAGTTAAGGTTATAAGGTCAGAAGTTGTTATCACGGCTCAGGTGGGGTGTCACCTGACGCTGCTACCACTCTGGTTCCAGGCTCCCTTGAGAAGGCCCAGAGCACCCTCCCAAGACCTTTAGACCTCCTTTTTGCCGAATAATAGGTGTGAGGACCAGGCAGAGTGAACAGTGAAAATAGTTTGTATAGGAGGTCAAACAACAAGGTGCAGAAATATAACTAAGTGGGTGAAAAGAAAAGAAATCAAATGTCCTAACGCGTCTAAATATATACTGTCCCTAGCTCACTATTCCAAGTGGCACTAGACTACTCACCCTTCCCTCAGGATGAGGGTCTCTTCCTGCAGCAGCCTTCCTTCTGGCTCTGCCCTCTGGGAAGAAGAACAGCTTTTCCTGCTGCTCCAGATCTTTTATTCCAAGCCCTCCTCTTTTCCTATTGGTCAGTTTTGGCTCCAAAACCTCTCAGGGGCTTCTGGGAGTTGTAGGCGCAGCCTCACCTACTGCTAGCCAGGCTCCCAGGGCCTAGTAGGCCTCTAATGGCACAGCCCAGATCATGATAGTTGTAAAGCAATAAATCTGTCAAACTAGCAGATAATTGTCTAAAGGTGTATTTACTAATTGTGGGAAGTGTCTGGGAATCTTCATTCTCTCTTGCCAGGTGTGGAGGGCACTTAACCCTACCTCCCCCTCCAAAAAATGCTGTTATGTCAGCAGACATCCTAATATCCCTTGCATACATTCAGTATTCTAATATACTATTCTGAAAAAGAAATACACTAATATACATTAAAATGTAGAGGATTTATAATCCATCTTGTTGAGAATACATATGTGAGGACTGAATGAGTTAGCATATATAATGAGATAAAAAACCAATATCCCTTTTGAGTCCTGGGTAGGTTTCTGTTCCAAGTGTTGTAATAACTTGTTATTCAGCAGTTTTCCTTTCCATTCTGTTTGTGAAGTTCCTTTGTAATAAAACCGCTACTTTGAGGTCACCCATTGAATGTCCCGGAAGGTTGAAGTGTTCTACAGGTTTCTCAGTCTTGTGATTCCTGATGTCAGATTTGTGTCCATTTATCCTTTGGTATAGGGTTTGTCTTATTTGTCCTGTGTAGAGAACTGAAGGGCATTGTTGACATTTAATGGCATATACAATGATAGAAGATGAGCAAGTGAATGAGCCAACAAGGCTGATCAACTGGATCTATACACAACATGCATCTACTAATCTGAATCTCTTTTTCCCCATTTGTAGTCATGATTTTATTGGTGAATTCACAACAAGTTATAGAGAGCTGTCCAGAGGACAATCACAGTTTAATGTGTATGAGGTAAACCAATGCATTCATTCATGTTGCATGTCTTAGAATTCAAATGATGACAGTAGCCTATGAGGCTTTATATTCTGTGCAATCTGGTCACTGTTTTCATTGCCTTTCCAGGCTGAAAGCCTTTTGTTTTGGCGGGGCTGGTCGATAGCTCCTCAGTGCCAGTTTTGATCTCATGATGTTTTGTGAGATCTCAGTTGGCATTCTCCATTGGGTGTGGTTTTAGCACCCCCCTCCCTTTTTCTTTTCAGATTTTTCTTCAAACCAGAGGGTTGTCCCAGGTTTGTTGAAAAAAATCTCCATTCTGGGGATATGTTCAGAATTAAATAGATTGATGGGTCAAGTAGTCCTTATAGTAAAATTAAGTCTCTGAGTATATAATTTAAACCTGTTCTGGATAAAGTCATAGAGCTTCCTCCAGTGACTCCCTCAGATACAAATGTATCAGCATTGAAGTTGGTAGTTTGCTTCTTCCTGCCCTTACCTACCATTGTGATTCTGTGACTATTATAAATGTCCAGATCTCTAAATCTATTTCTGTGGACTGCAGTCACAAAAGATAATGGCAACAGGAGTGTATTTAGGTTGGGCCTGATTTACTAATGTCATTGTTTCTATGAAACTTAATCATAGGTGTAGCGGGATTGTAGCCACTTTGAGGCTCTGCAACATTTCTAACATTGTATCAGATATGAATAGGCCCTATGTTACCACCAATGGCCTGCCTTGTTGTTTGGGGAAGTTAGCTATGTGACAGGATAGGCCAGAGGAGTACAGGAATCACACACCACTTGTATACTGAAGTCCGGTACAGTAGGAAAACTCCAGATTTGAAGAGTAAATTAAATAGTTTTTATTAAAGATTTCCCTAACTACAAGCACAACTAAACATTCAAAAGAGCAAGCAATACAGAACTAAGAAAGCAGAGGTGACTGATAGTGAATAGAGGGGTCAGTTACTGGGTAATATTACCTGTCCAGACATGCAGAAGTCCTTGAAAGAAATAGTGCCAACGGCTAGCATTATGCGCTATGAGGGGGGCAGAGAAAGAGAGAGAGTGGGGGTGTGTGTGTGGACAGATAGATTTTGGAAAACAATGCTGACCAATTGGAGGTCTTGAGGGGTCTGTCTTAGGCGAGGACAAAAGATTACCTGGGCCAATCCTGGGTCTCAGGGGGTGTGGTATTAGGAGGAGTCAGACCTGGATGTAACCAGTGACATTCCAGAGGGGCAGGGGCAGGCTTAACAATGGCCTTGATTAAATCAGCCAGGTGCTGGGTGGCTAGTTGAATGCATTTTCTGACCATTAATGGTCCAGTCGGGGTAGTTTGAAAAGGTTCCCAAGTATAGACAAAAGGTGGGAGATGAATCTCTGATTAGTGTCAGGAAGGATCACTAGACATTTCAATGTATGATTGGTTTATCTCGGTATCCTGCGGGATGGGGCAGGAAAGAGGCTTGGAGACAAAGGACTCTTACATAGGCATGAGGTCACACAAAAGAAGTTCTGGAGATAGAAAGTACTATATACCAGGTGGCAACTGAATAGCCTGTAGAAATGTAGATACCTACCTGGTGGAACCCATTGTTTCATATGCATACCTCTCCTGGGGTGCGGGGGGGGGGAAGACTGGAGGTTTTTTCCCTCTGAGGGCTGCCTTTTATGTCACCTGAAAATGGAGACCCTTTTGCAAGGCTTTTGCTAGCTCTATGGTTCAGAACCAAGAGTGCCTTCCTTGGTCTGGGTTTGTGGGTCTCTGGCTTAGGTTATAAAGTGGGGTACCCCTGTTGTTTGGGCTACCCTAGGGTAAAGGCAGCACCTCTGGGCTACAATTAGCCTAGACAAGATCACCCCACAATAAATTTTATAATTGATTGGTAACTTGTCTATGAATTCATGCTTCGGTTCAGCTGTTCTATATGCTTGAATAATTAGTAAACCATAAAATTTCAAGAAGTAAGTGATGGAAATATTTGCTGTAAATGTTCTTATTTTTATTTGGGGCACTGTAAACCAGATTCTTCATCAGTTATGCACATAGTCTTAAAATATTCTCTCAATTTTTTGAAGTAAATAATAGTTTGTTTTGGGCACCCATGGAATTAAAGCGAGTTATGTCTTGAAAGTGGAGCAAATTTATAACTGAGAAGCTGAGTTTAAAGATTTCACTACACTGCATGCATGCAAATGTACATATTTCTGTTTATTTTTCTAGGTAATAAATCCAAAGAAAAGGGGGAAAAAGAAAAAATACATTAATTCAGGAACAGTTAAGTACATTATTTTCCATTTGTTCTTATTCATCTTGGAGTGAGATATATTTAGTCTTTAATTTCGCATTGTCTGTGCTAAATATTCTCTGAAGAACCTGGGTAAGATATTCTGACATAACAAATTGGGGGCCCGTGACAAATTGTTGGTGGAGAGCAGGAGTTTGGGGCAGAAAGCACATCCTGTACACTTCCTTGTCCATGTCCATGCTTTCCTTATTTCCCAAGCTGTGACTGGGGTGCATCTTGTATGGATCCTGATCCAAGACCCCAGACCACCACCAGCTGTGATAGTGGTCCACTCCCTCTTCCCCCCATCACTGTGCTGCTGCATGTCTCTCTCACTCTTCTGTATTTTCTTCCTCTCTCCCCTGTAGCTTTCCAGCATCACCTTGCTCATTTGATTAGGATATATGCTCAAGTACAGATGCTAATCAGTTGAGCAATGAGGGTAGAAGGCTTCGAACAACTTCCCCCACTGGCCTGGCTCATCAAAGGTCTGTGGTTGTACTGCTGCAAGCACAGACTGCAGTCATATTGGGGGGAAGTCTTAGAGCAGTGGTGGCGAACCTATGGCACGGTGCCAGAAGTGGCACTCAGAGCCCTCTTTGTGGGCACGTTTGCCATCGCCCCAGCCAGGCCCAGACCATCATTAAAGTGTTGAATTCTCTGCCAAATAATTTTAAGTAAATAAAAGCATTTGGGATTGCTTTCCTTACTTTGTTTGGATCATCTTAAGTTAATGTATGGGTTGTTTTTTCTAAAGTAAAACCTCAGTATTCAGGTTAAATTGCCGTGGTGGCACTTTGCGATAAATAAGTGGGTTTTGGGTCGCAGTTTGGGCACTCGGTCTCTAAAAGGTTTGCCATCACTGCCTTAGAGCATGAAGCATCCTCTGCTCCTGTCCTTCCACCTCTACTACTCAGCTGATTGTAGGTTGGTGGAGAAAGTACAGCAGGCTTAGACCCCTCCCCAGTCATCTGTTGGGGAGGCTTCGGGCTATGGATGTGCATTCAGATATACTTGACCTGAAATTATACTTGTAATTAGCTGTTTGAGGTCATCTGTGGGACATCCAAAATGAGACGAATGAAAATGCATCTCCCAGAGTGGGGTGTGTGTGTGTGT